>NC_090235.1:38048380-38348380 GCF_024489055.1 Chanodichthys erythropterus
GCAGGTGGTGTGCGTCTTGTCGTGAATGTCAGCTGGTAAATCCGCCGGCCACTCCAAAAGCGCCTTTGCGCCCCCTTCCATTAATGCAGGTCCCCTTCGAACGAATTGGTATGGACCTCATTGGGCCATTAGAGCGATCAGCGAGAGGACATCGGTTTGCTCTAGTCATTGTGGACTATGCAACCCGATATCCAGAAGCAGTGGCTCTCCGCAACATTTCCGCTAAGAGTGTTGCGGACGCCCTCTTCAGTTTAATCTCCCGTGTGGGGATTCCGAAAGAAATCCTCACTGACCAAGGCATGGCGTTTATGTCACGTACGTTACGCAAACTGTACGAATTGTTGGGCATTAAATCGATTCGAACCAGCGTCTTTCACCCACAAACGGACGGGTTGGTAGAACGTTTTAATCGCACGCTTAAATCCATGATTCGTAAGTTCGTTCAAGAAGACGCCAAAAATTGGGATAAATGGTTGGAACCCCTGTTGTTCGCTGTGCGAGAGGTCCCGCAAGCCTCCACGGGATTTTCCCCCTTTGAGCTTCTCTTTGGGCACCACCCCCACGGGGTCCTGGATGTCCTAAGAGAATCTTGGGAGGACGGACCGTCTCAATCGAAAAATGAAATTCAGTATGTGCTGGACTTGAGAACAAAACTCCACACTTTGGGGCGGCTATCTATGGAGAATTTGTTACAAGCCCAGGACAGACAGTGCCGGTTGTATGACAGGGGAACGAATCTGCGTAAATTTGCACCGAGAGAGAAAGTGCTCGTATTACTTCCCACGTCAAGCTCAAAATTACTGGCGAAGTGGCAAGGACCATTTGAGGTCACACGGCGAGTTGGTGATCTCGATTATGAGGTAATATGGTCCGATAGGAGAGGGGCACGTCAGATTTATCACCTCAACCTCCTGAAAAAGTGGAGTGAGGCGGAATCAGTGACGCTGGCGATGGTGATTAGCGGAGAGGATGATCTTGGGCCAGAGGCGAATGTAAAAAAACAATCCCTCGCTCTGGCCCCAGGGGGAGATCACCTTTCGCCCTCACAGCTCACTGATGTTTCTAAATTACAGGCTGAGTTTGCCGACGTGTTCTCTCCCTTACCGGGCCATACGGACCTCATTCAGCACCACATCGAGACCGAGCCGGGCGTGGTGATTCGCAGCCAGCCGTATAGGTTACCTGAACACAAGAAAAAAGTGGTTCAGGCAGAATTAGAGGCAATGCTTGACATGGGGGTAATAGAGGAATCCAGCAGTAATTGGGCGAGCCCGATAGTTTTGGTTCCCAAAACGGACGGCTCAGTGCGGTTCTGCGTGGATTATCGCAAGGTGAATGCAGTGTCGAAGTTCGATGCGTATCCAATGCCGCGTGTGGACGAATTGCTTGACCGGCTTGGTACAGCTCGCTTTTATTCGACACTGGACTTAACTAAAGGGTATTGGCAGATCCCCTTGTCTCCGTTATCCAAAGAAAAGACCGCTTTCACGACGCCGTTTGGTTTACACTAATTCGTGACCCTTCCGTTCGGGCTGTTCGGGGCACCGGCTACCTTTCAGCGACTCATGGATAAAGTGTTACGGCCCCATGCTGCGTATGCGGCTGCCTATCTGGATGACATTATTATTTTTAGTAATGATTGGCAGCGGCATATGCAGCATTTGAGGGCTGTACTGAGATCGCTGAGAGGAGCTGGGCTCACGGCCAACCCGAAGAAGTGCGCAATTGGGCGCGTGGAAGTAAGGTATCTGGGCTTCCACTTGGGATATGGACAGGTGCGTCCCCAAATTGATAAGACAGCAGCGGTTGCAACCTGTCCGCGTCCCAAGACCAAAAAGGAGGTTAGACAGTTCCTCGGGCTGGCGGGATATTACAGAAGGTTTGTTCCTAATTATTCGGACCTCACCAGCCCGTTGACTGATCTGACTAAAAAGGATGCACCAGATACGGTCCAGTGGACGGAGCTGTGCCAGCAGGCCTTTACCCAGGTGAAGGCTGCTTTATGTGGCGGGCCGTTACTTCATTCCCCTGATTTCTCTCTCCCTTTTTTGTTGCAGACAGACGCGTCGGACAGGGGGCTGGGTGCAGTCCTGTCCCAGGAGATAGAGGGTGAGGAGCGGCCGGTGCTGTACATTAGCCGCAAGCTCTCCAAGAGAGAGGCTAAGTACAGCACCGTGGAGAAAGAGTGTTTAGCCATCAGGTGGGCCGTCCTCACTCCCGCTATTATCTCCTGGGGCGGGAGTTCACCCTCTGTTCGGACCATGCCCCTCTGCAGTGGCTCCACCGCATGAAGGACACCAACGCGCGGATCACTCGTTGGTATCTTGCTTTACAGCCTTTTAAATTCAAAGTGATCCACAGGCCGGGTGTTCAGATGGCTGTGGCCGACTTCCTCTCCAGAAAAGGGGGGGGGGGGCTGCAGGCCGGACGGCTCCCCGGCCTGAGTCGGGCGGTGGGGGTATGTGGCGAGGGGGGCGTGGTTTAGCGGATTCTGCAACAGGAGGGAGCGTCAGGGGAGGCGCGGTGATTGAACGGGTTGGATGCAAATTACGAACACCTGTTTCTCGTTCCAGTAATTGGCGTGGAGACAGGATAAAACGCCAGGAGAAGCAGGAGTGGAGGGGAGAGAGAGCCTGCTGACAGTCGTGTGTGCCGTCTGGAATAGTGGAGTGAAGCCCGTCTTCGGATGTGGAGAATTGAAGTGTGCGTTGCACCAAGCTTTTGTTTTGTTGTGTTCTTTGTGTGACATTTTCTCTTTGAGAAAGAATAAAGCGACTGTCAGCAGCTAAAGCCGATCCCTGTCCTCTTTCCTCCCACAACTACGAACCTTACCACAATACTCTATTTGAATAATATACCAATACTTTATAGTATCACAGCCTACATAGCGAGCAAACAATATTTCTGGGTAAATAACAGGGAGTGAGAAGCAGACGGAGGTGGAGCTGGGAGCTCAACACACTGCCACGCCAGGCAGCTGCGCAGCTTGTCTCCTCTTCTGCTGCAGTTCTCCCCAGAGTCAGAAGTTTACATGAAAACACTGTATATTTCCCTCCATTGTCAAAATCGAACACCCGCGAAAACACAGATCGTTAGCGCCTATTTTACCACATTGTTATGCAAATTAGCTCACACACGCTCTTACATTAAGTACAGGATTGTTCTCAGTTTAATGCACATCTTAATGATTGAAAATGACTCATTTTAAAACGTAATTCAAAGACTGAATGTCTAGTTTGACGGTTAGTGTACCCTGTGATTCTATAGTCTGCATTTATTTTAAACAGACAAATAATCAGCAATTAACTTGTACTTGTACTTAGCCTACACTTTAAAAAAGGTATTGTGACAATAAAGGATATTTTAGCAACCATTTGAAGCAATATATTTCAGTTTCAGACCCTGCAGCAGCAGGCCCCTCATTATGGCCAGGTGAAAGCAGTGACAGTGAGGTGGATGTGACAGTGAGACAAGGTGAGCTTTTAGCGGAATTGCCTGTTTTAACACTTAGTAATTAGTAATTAAGTGTTAAGAGGAAATAAGCAAAATGGGTACATTGTTATTGTACACATTAAAACTTTAAAGGGATAGTTCACCCAAAAATGAAAATTCTGTCATCCTTTAGCCTACTCTCCCTCAAGTTTTTCGAAACCTGTATGATTTCCTTTCTTCTGCTAAACACAAAAGAAGATATTTTTAAGAAGGTTGGTAATTAAACAGTTGCTGGTCCCCATTGACTTCCATAGTATTTTTTTTTCCTACTATGGAAGTCAATGGGGTCCATCAGTCGTTTGGTTACCGACTTTCTTCAAAATATCTTTTGTACACTCCCAGTGACTGTTGCTGGAGGGGAACGTGCTTTCAGTAAACTTAAACTTGTAAAGAACTATTTAAGATCAACAATGTCCCAGGATAGACTTAACAGCCTTGCCATACTCTCTGTAGAAAGTCAGTTGGCCAAAAAACTGGACTGGACTGATCAGCAAATTTGCACATGCAAAGACCCGTCAATGGGCATTTAGTAAAAACTGACATTATTTAGTTTGTGTTTATTAATGTTCAGACCAAAGTTTTTTCTCATTTGGTATGGTCATTGTTCAGAACTGCTTTACAGTATATTTGATTTAGTCCAGGTTTGGACCTGCTAGACCTTTTGTCATCTCAGTAAGTAGTAGCACTTTTGACAATAAAACAAAAATATATTAATCAGATTGTGGCTTATTTTGTTTACATTTTAAGTGTTTTTATGATAAAAATGCAATACCCCACCCATTGGTATCACTATGGTATTTGGTACGGGGGCCCAGCAAGATGGTTTGTACCCAGGGCCCAAAATTTGGTGCTACGCCCCTGCGTGGCGTGTTGACTTTGTTCACAGAACCTAGGTTACCTGTGTAACCCTTCGTTCTATTTCACTTCAGTCAACACGCCACAGTATGGGTCAACTGTGTACCAGATAAGGTCAGGAGGGGAATCTAGCGGGGCAATAACCAGGAAAACGATTAATGCAACAGAAAATTTTATTAGTTTTCCACATAATTCACAACAAAACCACCAGGTAATAACCTTGACATAGCTTAACATAAAGCAGTTTATACTTGTTCTCCTGTTGCAGAATAGTAGATGAAACCATCTTAGCAAGGTCCAGGCGATAGAACCTGGCAAACGTCAAAGAGGATGACCAACCTGCTGCTGCACAGACTTTTTCCAGAGAGGCCCCTTTAAATAGCGCCCAAGAGGCACCCACTCCTCTGGTAGAGTGGGCCACCACCCCCTTGGGAGAAGGCATCCCTGCGCTGTGGTAGGCTAGTTCTATCAGCCTGACCACCCACCTTGCGAGCCGCTGTTTGGATACCGCCTGGCCTCGCACTGAGTCCCCGAAACAGATAAACAGCTGATTAGTCCGTCTTAACTGTTGAGTGCGAGTAATATATGTTTTCAGTGCTCTGACTGGGCAGACTAGATGCAATCTGGCTGCTTCTGCAGAATCATGAGGAGCGGGATGAAAGGGTTCTAGCACCAGTGGTCTGGAGACATAAGAACGAGGTAAAACTTTTGGCAGGAATGAGGGGTTTGGAAGGAGTGAAATAGATGAATCTTCTCCCATTCTCAAGCACGCAGGGTGTACTGACAAGGCATGCAATTCGCTCACCCTCCTAACTGAAGCAATAGACAAAAGAAATGCTGTCTTCAATGTAAGAAGCTCTAGCTCCAAAGACTCCAATGGCTCAAAGGGGTGTTGGGTCAGAGCCTTCAGGACAATGGCCAAGTCCCATGAGGGAACTAGCCGAGATTGAGATGGGCATAACCTACGAGCTCCTTTCAGAAAACATTTCACAAGAGGATGGACACCAACTGTGTTGCCTCCATAGTCCATATGGCGCTCAGATATAGCAGCTACATATCCCCTCAAGGTTGACTCTGTCAGACCTGTATCCAACAGGGACTGGAGAAAAGACAAAACGGACTCCACCTCGCATGAAACCGGGTCTACCCCGTTGGACTGGCACCATCGAGAGACCCTTTCCCACCGAGCAGCATACAGCCGCCTTGTAGATGGGGCTTTTGCCGCATGCAAAGTTGTTAGGACTGCCGCTCCAAGAGCTCTGGAAGGCTCCCGTCTAGCGGCCAGATGTGCAGCTTGTATCTCCCTGGATCCGGGTGCCAGAGTTTCCCCTGGGCCTGAGACAGCATATCTACTCTGACTGGGAGACACCATGGTGATCCCCTCTGCATTGCCACCAAATCTGGCATCCACGACTGCTGGGGCCAATCTGGTGCCACCAGCAGGACTTTGGCCTTCAGGATCCTTACTTTGGCTAGGACCGCTGACAGAAGAGGAAAAGGGGGAAATGCATAGAGAAGCATCGGAGGCCATTTGTTTGCCAGAGCATCCACTCCTAGTGACCCCCTGTGGCCCACTATTGAATACCACAGGGGACAATGTGTGGTTTCCAGTGAGGCAAAGAGATCCACTTGCGCCACCCCGAACCGAGACCAGATCTCCCGCACCACTGCTGGGTGTAGCCTCCATTCCCCTGGCCTGGGGCCTCCCCTGGACAAAAGGTCGCCTGCCACATTGTCCTCTCCCGGAAGGTGTATGGCCCTCAGGGACACCCCCCGAGCATGTGCCCATAACAGAAGGTCTCGAGCTCTGCTGTAAAGAGACGTTGAACGTAACCCGCCTTGGTGGTTTATGTATGACACTACCGTGGTGCTGTCCGAGTGGACAATCACATGCTTCTCCCGAAGCTGAGGCAGAAAACAGATTAAGGCCTGAAATACCGCCTCCAGTTCCAGCAGATTTATGTGTGCTCCTCTCCACAAGGCACTCCATTGCCCCTGTACTGGATTGCCTCGCCAGACAGCACCCCAGCCTTCCTGTGAAGCATCTGTTGTTATCATTTCCCTTGAACATACCGGGCCCAGTGTAACTCCCTGCTCTAGGCCTGGAGTGGAGAGCCACCACCGAACTGTTGGAAGACAATCCCTGTCCTTTGGAATCAGTCGCTGTCCATTCTCGTATGGACTCACTTTGTATTTCGCTAACCATAGCTGCAGTGGGCGCATGTGTAGCAATCCTAATGGTACCACCTGACTGGCTGCTGCCAATAGGCCAAGCAGCCTCCGGCCAAACTTCACTGAAACCTGCTCCTTCTCGAGGAGCTGGGATAGACATTCCCTCAACACCGATTGCCTCTGGGAAGTCAGAGATGCTCTCATCAATGTTGAGTCCAGGGTTAACCCCAGGTACGTCACCAACTTTGTGGGAACGAGACAACTCTTCCTGCTGTTTAGTCTCAGCCCCAAGTTCTGTAAATGGCTTAGGACCACCTTTATGTTGCTCCTGGCCTGCTGCTCCGTAGGGGAACAAATTACCCAGTCGTCCAGGTAATTTGCTATACGTATGCCCTGACGACGAAGGGGGATGAGCGCTGCATCCATACATTGTAAAGGTGCGGGGAGACAATGACAGGCCGAAGGGGAGAACATTGTACTCGTATGCATTGCCCTGGAAATAGAACCTTAGGTACTTCCTGTGGTCCTTGTGAATTGGGATATGAAAATAAGCATCCTGGAGGTCCACTGTTGTGAACCAGTCCCCTTGCCTGATGAAGGTTAAAAGAGTTGATATGTTGAGCATACGGAAAGGCAGCCGTTTTAAATGACGGTTGAATCCCTTGAGATTGAGGATGGGACGAAGATTCCCATCCTTTTTCGGAATCAGGAAATAGGTGGAATAAAACCCCTGCCCTATTGCTTCCAAGGGCAGGTGTGTTATTGCTCCCTTTCCCAGAAGGACTGATACCTCTGCTGCGAGAGACTTGCGCTGTTTCCTGTCTCCTAAAACAGTAGGAACAATCCCTTGAAAACTGGGTGGTCTTGACCTGAATTGGAGTCTGTATCCGAACTCCAAAGTGCTTAGCACCCATGGGCAACGAGTGCATTGGCGCCAGTGGTGGAGCTGTTGACTGGAGAAGTGTGTGGCCGGAGGCTGAGAACCGTCAGCGACGATTCCTTCCGCCTGACATTCGTGTGATGGAAGTCTCTGCCTGTCTGCCCCTACGAAAGGACTGGCGAACTCCTTGGCTTGGTCCAGCCAGAGCCCCTTGGGCAGCTGGTCTACGCTGACTTGGGTAGGCCTGGTTTAACGATTCAGGCCGAGTCCAGCTACTGCCCCCAGTTGTTATCCGAGGCCCACGAATAGCTGGTGCTCGACGTACAGAGCGTGTCAGTTCCCTTGTCCTACGGGACTGCTCCAACGCTGCCTCTGAAGGGGCTCCAAAGACCTCACCAGGGACTAGTGGAGCTGTTACAACTGCCATGCAGTCTTGGTCCAAAAGATTGGCCTGAGATAGCCAAACTTGACGACGTGCTTGAAACACACTGGCCATTGACTGTCCCAGAGCTTGTGCATGTGCACTTGTTCCTCGGATCAGCATATCCACCACCCGCAATGTCTCTGGAATGTCTTCGCTTGTCAAAGTCGAGGACAAATCCTGCAGCATACCTTCTAAATAAACTAAAAGGAGGGAATTGGTGCATGCAAGTCTTGCAGACAGGGCAGAGGCATGATAGGCTTTCCTCAGCTGACTGTCAACTACCCTACAATGCTTGCTAGGGTGTGTAGCATCTCTGCCAGCCCTGGCAGTTGCTCCTGCCAGCATAGCAAACGTGGGCCCAATCTGCAGAGCTGAAGCCAGCCCATAAGCTGCCGCCCCTGCCAGGTTGCCCAGCTGCATCCTAGGGAGGGCAGTGGAACTCGGGGCCTTCCACGAAGAATGCAACTCCGTTATAAAGTCTGGAAGTATAGGCAAACCTTCTATTTTCCGGCGCTGTGAGCCTCTGTCAAATACTGAGGATGAAGTTGAAGCAGCTTGTGGAGTTAGGTTTGCCCGCTGTGCTGCCCTAGCAATCACTGCCTTATCTGACGGATCCAAAGGAACAGGATCCGAGGACTGAGAAGAATCATCCCCCATTTCTGAATCAGAGAAGTCCTCTTGATCTAATGGCATGGCATTGTCTTCCCTTCCAAACACACCAGATGCTATCACAGATAACTCATCTGGGTGGCGGCATGGCTGTCCATGCGTCAGCTCCCCAGGACCTAGAGGCCCTAAAGGCCGCTGTTGTGCCTGTAGCAAATTATCCAGAGTCTCTTGCATCCCTTGCATTTGCCTCTGAAGATGATCCACTTCTACATGTTTGCGTTTGCGAGATTGCTTACGCCTGACACCTTCCTCTTGAAGATCCTGCCCAGGCCGATACTGCACTTGACCTGCAGAGATCTCTTCTGGACATTCAATGTCATCTTCCCCTTGCATCTTGATAGGGAAGTGAAAATAAACCAGCTAGCTTTTGTCTTCACAGACAAAGAGGGTTTCTCTGGCTGACTTGAACAATGAATCTCTTCCCACGCTGTGCTTAAGACAGCTTACTCCAACTCGGTAGCTTTTCACCTTCACAGGTGAAGAGGCCCCTTTACAAATGATCTGTGTAACTAATAACACCTAAATTATAAATAACATATCACTTATTATAACAAAACTTATAATAACAAACTTAACCCTACTACCCTTCACGTGTTTGTTTTTATATAACAGATCACACTAACGCGGTAGCTTTAACCCTCGCGGGTAAAGAGGCTCCTTTCCAAACAGCACGCGGCCACGAGGCAACTTTCACCTTCACAGGCAAAGAGGCTCCCGTCCACCAGCTATTATAATGAAACAAAGCAACTGAATCTTACCGTTAACAGCTCTATCGATAGCCAGGAGGCAAAAAAGAGAAAGGGCGGGTGATTAACACCTGTATATATAGACGGTGATTGCAAGCGGGGCGTGGTTAATTTGATATACCGTCTCCTGACAGCTCATCCTTAGCAAGGCTGACCCATACTGTGGCGTGTTGACTGAAGTGAAATAGAACCCCATTTCCACCATCAGGGCAATAATTAAGAAGTTCCAATCAACTAAAGATGTTACAAATCTGCCTGGAAGAGGATGTGTGTCTAAATCGTCCTAATGCACAGTGAGGAGGAAAGTTTGAGTGGACAAAGACTCTCCAAGGATCACAGCTGAAGAATTGCAGAGATTAGTTGAATCTTGAATCTTAGAAAGCCTAAAAAAAATATCAAAAGCACCTACATCCCCACAAGTTGTTTGGGTGGGTTTAAAGAAAAATCCTCTGCTCTCATCCAGAAACAATCTCCAGCATATTCAGTTGTCAGACAAGACTGGAACTTCAAATCGGACCGGCTTCTATGGTCAGATGAAACTAAAAGAAGAGCTTTTTGGCAGGAAACCCACCAGATGGGTTTGGTGCACACATGGATAAAAAGTGCCCCATGCCCACGGTTAAATATACTGCTGAATCTTTAATGTTGTGGGCCTATTTTTGTGCTGGAGGTCCTGGACATCTTGTTCAAATAAATCGTATCATGGATTCTATCAAATACCAACAGATAAAAAATCAAAACCTGACCACTTCTGCTAGAAATCTTATAATGGGCTGTGGTTGGATCATCTGTCAGGACAATGATCCAAAACAAACATCAAAACCAGCACAAAAATGTGTCACTGAGCACAAAATGAAGCTTCTGACATGGCCATCCCAGTCCCCTGACCTGAACCCTAAAGAAAATGGGTCTCATTCATGAAACACGAGCAGAACAAATTTTGGTATAAATCGTGTGTAAAGCGGTTCTGGCATAAATTTTCGGATTCATTAAAATGTTTGTATTTTCCAAATGTTAGTTGGTACGAAAGAAATCTACACCTGCTCCCAGCCACATGTAAATAGTGCGTTTAACATCCGAATGTTTTGCTCATTAATAAGGCTGCATTTTAATTCACCTTAATAAGGTACATTACACAGCATTTTGGAAAAAATATTATATATACATATGTTTTTTCTTTTTACTTTTATTGTGAGAGACAGTATTAGCATCTGCAAACGGAGCACTTTAATCAAATAATTAATTTATTTCAATAGGGCTGGGCAAACTAATGGCCCCTTAATTGTTACGGAAATTGTTTCCTATAAAATGGCCAAAATCCTTCGTTTGGTGTCATAATATGATGCCCATATATGGTTGTCAGTCAGATTTAATGGGCGGGATTTATGGTAATTGAGAATAAGCGTGCACGCGCGTCCCATTTACGACTGATTGGAATTCATTAACACACACACACATTTAAATATCACTTCTGACATTTACAAAGTATTTGTGAATCAGGAGAAGAGTTTTCGGGAAGGTCTCTTTACACGCATATCACTCACATATTTACTCATATATTTACGAATGTTTCATGAATGAGACCCAATGAGTGGAGTGAACTGAAGAGAAGAAGCACCAACATGGAGCTGGGAATCTGAAGGATCTGGAGAGATTCTGTATGAAGGAATGATCTCTGATCTCTTCTCAGGTGTTCTCCAAACTCATCAGGCATTATAGAAGAAGACTCAGAGCTGTTCTCTTTGCAAAAGGAGGTTGCAAAAAGAATTGAATAAAAGGGTGCCAATAATTGTGGTCAACGTGTTTTGGAGAAAAAGATTTATTTCATAATGTTATTTCCTCCCCATTTTCAATTCTTTTCCTTCAATGAAAGGTTAGATTTTTGCTAATTTTATAAATTAAAGATCAAAAGGATAAACAATGCAGATTTATTTTTAGAGTCATCTTTGATCATATTTATGAAGGGTGCCATTAATTCTGGCCACAACTGTATATCAGTTTTAAACATTGATTATAGATTATATGCATCAATTCTTGCAAAACGATTGGAAAACATAATCCAGGATTTAATAGACTCAGACCAGACAGGCTTTGTAAAAAACAGGCAAACCCAAGACAATGTGAGACGGGCTCTCCACCTCATTGACCATATGAGAAACTGATATGGAATCTGTAGTTATAAGTCTTGATGCCGAAAAGGCTTTTGACTCTGTCCGATGAGAATACTTATATTTGGTCCTTAGTTGCTTTGTTTTTAATGAGAAGGGAAACTAGGTCGTTGGTGGGAAAAACCCCATTCATTTAAGTTGCCACTGTACGTCTAGCCAGTCGGAGGGAGCGTTGCAACAAATGGACGCCCGTTTCCTCTTTAAGTGAGCGGCCAAGTGTACGTTTTGCCCCTTACCTCTGGCATAGGATGAAAGGTGACGTTTAGGACTTTGGTGGGAAGCCTTGGCCGAATGGGGACGTTTTCGGACTTTGGTGGCGAGAGTGAGGCCGAAACTGGACGCTTAGGACTTTGGTGGAAAAACTTAGGCCGAAAGGGGACGTTTAGGACTTTGGTGGAAAACATCTAGGCCGAAAGGGGACGTTTAGGACGTCCGTGGAAAAACTTAGGCCGAAAGGGGACGTTTAGGACGTCCGTGGAAAAACTTAGGCCGAAAGGGGACGTTTAGGACTTTGGTGGAAAAAATCTAGGCCGAAAGGGGACGTTTAGGACATCCGTGGAAAAACTTAGGCCGAAAGGGGACGTTTAGGACGTCCGTGGAAAAACTTAGGCCGAAAGGGGACGCTTAGGACTTTGGTGGAAAAAATCTAGGCCGAAAGGGGACGCTTAGGACTTCCGTGGAAGCACCTAGGCCGAAAGGGGACGTTTAGGACGTCCGCGGAGAAGCGCTCCACCCAGTGGCCGCAGCCGGTACCGCGTCCGGGAGCCAGGATTTTCGACGCGCCCCCCAAAAATCCCTGGGGGACGGCGCGCACCTCCCACCAACGGCCGTCCGCGGCCTGCAAAACAGGCCGTTCGCGTACGCTCCCACGGAACGCCGTGCCCTTAGGGGAGCAAGGGAACCGGCTGTTCGTGGCCCGCGCCACCCATAGCCTCTGACAGCCACTGGACGTGTAGGGGGTCGGAGGGAGCGGCGCTCGCCGTGGACGCCCGCTCCCCCATCTCCTAGCGCGCGGGGGGGAGGTTTCGGCCTTACCCCTGGGGCAAGGGTAAGGACGCCAGGGGGGGGGCGCCCTCGCGCCATGGGACGGGGACAGCCTAGGGCTCCCCCCGAGCGCCTAGACGTACGCCAACGGCCCAAACCTCCCGCCGACCGACTACCCTCCGCCGCCCGTCCACAAACGGCCTAAACCTACCGCCGACCGACTACCCTTCATCGCCCGTCCACGAACGGCCTAAACCTCCCCCTGACCGACCTTCCTCCACCGTAGTCTTCCTCGCGTCCACGGACCGCCCGAACCTCCCCCTGACCGCCTAAACTCCCCCGAAACGACCGCCCGGGGCGGGAGGCGGCCAGGGTATGGGGCGGGGGGCCCAGGCGGGTTAGGGGGTTAGGGTTAGGCGCGGGGGGGCCCAGGCGGTTAGGGTTAGGGGCTTAGGGTTAGGGGCAGGGGGGCCTACCATGTCTACCACTTTATATCTATTCTACACAGACTGGTTGGGGATTCTGCAGTGACTTTGAGTTTCATTTTATGGGATTTTTGACTTGAAAAATGTTGAAATGATGCATATCTTTGTACACAGGCGGCTTATCGACTTCCCTTACACGCAAGTCTACCACTTTATATCTATTCTACACAGACCGTTTAGGCTGTTTGGGGATTCTGCAGTGACTTTGAGTTTCATTTTATGGGATTTTTGACTTGAACAGCTTGAAAGTGTGCATATATTTGTACACAGGTGGCTTCCCTTACCTGCAAGTCTCCCACTTTTTATCTATTCGACACAGACCCTGTAGGATGTTTGGGGATGTCCAGGTCAAGTGGATGGCCTGTACACAGTTTGCACACATTGGATAAGTTACAGTTGTTGTGATGACCCACCAAATAGGCTGGAAGGGGACCAAAGCGCATTCCGTGGACAACCACTGGTCACCCTCCCACTCTTAACTTATCCGACAGGGCCCCCCTAGGCCGTCTGTGGATAGTCCGTGGCCCACGGGCCATGGTTTTGCCCCTTTTGCTTTCTGCGCATCCCACTCCCTGCCTATTCTACATAGGCTGTTGGTGTACAGCCAGGGGCCCAAACTATACGTGGGGCCCCAGGGACAGCTTGTTGAGAGGAAGGGTCTCCCGCACGCAGGGACACGTTTTTAGGTCGCTTTGTTGCAATCTCTCTCTCGGGCCTCTTGCTGTCATAGGCAGAAAGACTCTTTTCAATGGGAACCGAAAAGGGAGAAGAATTTTGCACCGCGAAAAAACATGCTTGGGAACCATCCTGAACCCCGAAATCCAGGACCTGGAACCGAGGGCCCCTGGACTACCAGGCGCCTTCCCTTACCCAACAGCCTCCCACCAGCTATCTATCCAATGAGGACCCCGTAGGACGTTTGGGGATGCTGCTCGCGTGATGGTGACCATGGGTTTCGTTTTATGGGGTTCGTGACTTGAGAAACTTGAATATATGCATGTGTTTGTACACCGATGGCAGCTTCCCTTACCCTGCGGCCTCCCACCTGCTATCTATTCGACGAGGAGCCCGTAGGATTGCTGTTCCTTTCCCAGTGACAGCGGGTTTTTCGTTTATGGGTTTTATGACTTGAAAAACCTATGCATATATTGCGATATACAAGTTCGGAGTCCCTGAGACCTTCTGACTCCCCTTGCTTTGTTCTATCACACAGGCCTCTTCCTCCAGACACACTTTCCAGTGAGTCGTGGCCAAATCACTTACTTCTCTTCTCCTCCAAAACCTAACCACCTCACACTGGACCTGCACCCTAAACCTAACCGTCTCGGCCCGCCTGCACCTAAACCTAACCATCTCCCACTGGACCTGCACCCTAAACCTAACCGTCTCAGCCCTCCTGCACCTAAACCTAACCCTCTCCCACTGGACCTGCACCCCTAAACCTAACCATCTCCCACTGGACCTGCACCCTAAACCTAACTGTCTCACCCGTCAGTCCCTGAGACCCTTCTGACTTACACTCTCCAGTAAGACGCAGCTAGATTCACCCGCAAATGGACCGGGCCACCCGGCCTGCAATTTCGGGTAAACGCATGCATTCTTACTCGAAAATGCACAGGGAGCGGCGCTGGTGCATTTCCCAGTAACTGCGCTTCCTCGGCCTGCCCGGTATGCAAACTTACTCCGAAATGGACCCCCCTCCTCCTCCCCTGTGCGGGAAGCGCTCCCCCACATACACGCGCGGCCTATCCGGCAAGGGCACGTAGGCCGTTCGGGGATGCCCCCGAAACGCCCACCCGAGGGCGCCCCGGGCGAACCCCGGCCCTCCGCCGCCCGTCGGGGGGCGCCACGGGCCGTTTCCCAAAATTTAGGTCGGAAGGGTACAGATAGGCTGTCCCTGTACACCCCGACCCAACACCGCCCCCGCTGGTGGACACACACCGACTATCGCCCGAAAAAAACCCTTACCCCCGGAGTAAGGGAAAAACAGACAATGGACATCAGAATAAGCAGCAGGTGGGTGTACAAAGACAGCCACCCTGTCCTCATACATCGGTACAGTGGCCTCTTAAGCCTAGGGCAACTAACTACGTGCCCTAACCCCTATTTAGGGAATTCCCTTACCCCCGCCGCCAAGAACAGCCTATCTTGCACTCGGTGGACGGCTGTTCCAGGACGCTGCGCGGCGCCCCCTAAACGATTTTTCGCGCTCCCTCCGGCAACGCGCGGAAAAGGCCCCGTCTCGCTGGGGCCCCCGGGAGCCCCGCGGGACCCGTGGTAATGGGCCGCCGCGGATCGCAAAACGCGCTTCCCTTAACCCGCAAGCGCCCGCACCCAACTTATCCGACGGGGGCCGGAAACGAGCGTCCCGGGGGCTCCGCGTGCCCGTCGAGGGGGGCCCTCGGCACGCCGCTCCCGCGCCCCGAGTCTCGGGCTCCCACTCGGCTCGGTTCCCGAGATACGGCCGCCCGAAGCCCGGCAGGAAGTGGCCGTATCTCGGAAGCGGAAGGGCCCCGAGGCTCGGGACTTTGCCTGCGGCGGGGTCCCCAAGGGAGCGGCCAAGTGTACGTTTTGCCCCTTACCCCTGGCATAGGCCAAAAGGGGACAGATAGGACGTTCATGTACGGGGCGCCAACGCTAGGGGGCGACGTCGAGTGTCCACGAACGGCCGTACACGGAGTGCAAAGTAGGCCGAAAGTGGAAAGATAGGACGTTCCTGTACAGATTGCGGACGCTAGGGGGCGGTGCGGAGTGTCCACGAACGGCTGTCCGCGGAGTGCGAAATAGGCCTTTCCGACACCCCCGAGTAAGGGCGCTTCCCTAAGGCAGCGTTAGGGCCCTTCCGCGGGCCCCTGCCGCCTCTTCAGCACTGCAGCCCGTGGTGTTACCAATTGACCGCACCGTTCCCTCTACAGAGCGTCCGGGGCTGTCCTTTGGTGCACCTGCGGAAGACCATGGTATTGGAAGGTGAGCAAGAGTCCTCGGGAGATGAAGACTCAGCCGTGCTGCCACCTTCCAGGGCCCCAGCGTTTGCCGAGCCAGATCCCAAGTTGACTGCTGTGCTTTCCCGGGTGGCCGAGAAGGTCGGGCTTGTGTGGAATCCTCCGCCTTGTCCCGGTCCTTCTCGGCTTGACGATTGGTACCTCTGGGCGGGCCGCGCTGGTCCACAGCGTCCCGCTCCGATGCCATTTTTCTCGGAAGTGCACAATGAGGTGACCAAGTCTTGGCGGACGCTGTATAGCATTCGTTCAAGGCCTGGCCCCTCATCCGCCTTCACCAGCCTGGATGGCGGGGAAGCTAAGGGTTACACGAGGATCCCACCAGTCGAGCGGTCTGTTGCGATGCAATTGTGTCCAACGGCCGCCGGCTGGCATGGTGAGCCGCATCTCCCATCCCGGGCCTGTAAATTCTCCTCGAATCTGACAGAGAAAGCTTACAGAGCCTGTGGACAAGCTGCCTCTGCTTTGCATGCTATGGCCCTTTTGCAAGTATATCAAGCAAAAGCGTTGAGCGAAATGCCCCAGGGTGGTCTTGACCAACAGTTGCTGGGGGAGCTGCGCTGCCACGGACCTCGCTCTCCGAGCGACTAAGGTGACAGCGCGTTCTGTTGGTCAAGCGATGGCTACACTTGTAGTCCAGCAGCGCCACTTGTAGCTGAACCTGGTTAACATGAGGGAGACCGATAAGTATCGGTTCCTGGACTCCCCCGTTTGGCGAGGCTCAGATAGACCTGTTCGCCTCCTCAGAGACTGCCCACTGCCAGTGGTTCTATTCCCTGACCAGTGGTACGCTCAGCACGGATGCTCTGGCACACAGCTGGCCCCGGGGCCTTTGCAAATATGCGTGTCCCCCAGTGAGCCTTCTTGCACAGCTACTGTGCAAAGTCAGGGAGAACGAGGAGCAGATGTTGTTAGTGGCTCCGTATTGGCCCACTCGGACCTGGTTCTTGGACTTGACACTCCTCGCGACAGCCCCTCCCTGGCCCATTCCTCTGAGGAAGGATCTTCTGACTCAGAGACG
This sequence comes from Chanodichthys erythropterus, assembly GCF_024489055.1. NCBI lineage: Eukaryota > Metazoa > Chordata > Actinopteri > Cypriniformes > Xenocyprididae > Chanodichthys > Chanodichthys erythropterus. The sequence goes on from NC_090235.1 coordinate 38,065,276, forward strand.
GGGCACTCTTTGGCACCAGCATCCCGACCTGTGGAACCTCCATGTATGGTCCCTGGACGGGACGCGGAGGTTCTAAGTGATCTCCCGCAAGTGGTTGCAGACACCATCACCTCCGCTAGAGCTCCTTCGACTAGGAACCTCTATGCGTTGAAGTGGAACCTATTTGTCGAATGGTGCTCCTCTCATCGAGAGGACCCCCGATCATGCTCGGTCAGATCCGTGCTTTTCTTCCTGCAAGAGGGTCTGGAGCGTAGGCTGTCCCCCTCCACTCTCAAAGTGTATGTTGCCACTATTGCTGCACATCTCGATGCAGTTGATGGAAAATCCTTGGGGAAGCACGATCTGATCGTCAGGTTCCTGAGGGGGGCGAGGAGACTAAATCCACCTTGCCCTTCCTCTATACCCTCTTGGGATCTCACCTTAGTGCTTACATCTCTTCGGCGTGATTCCTTCGAGCCTTTGCAATCAGTTGAGTTAAAAGAACTGTCCATTAAGACCGTCCTCCTGGTTGCATTGGCCTCGCTTAAGAGGGTAGGGGACTTGCATGCATTTTCGGTCGACGAATCATGCCTGGAGTTCGGGCCTGGTGACTCCCACATTATCTTGAGACCCCGGCCCAGATATGTGCCCAAGGTTCCTACCACTCCTTTCAGAGATCAGGTAGTGAACCTGCAAGCGCTGCCCGCGGAGGAGGCAGACCCAGCCCTGGCCTTGCTCTGTCCAGTCCGCGCTCTGCATATCTATGTGGACAGAACACGTGGCTTCAGGACCTCAGATCAGCTCTTCGTCTCTTACGGAGGCCAGCAGAAAGGGAAGGCTGTCTCCAAGCAGAGGATGGCCCACTGGTTAGTGGATGCCATCGCCCTGGCGTATGAAGCCCAGGGCGTGCCTTGCCCGCTTGGGTTGAGAGCCCACTCCACCAGAGGAGTGGCCTCTTCCTGGGCGCTGGCTCATGGCGCCTCACTGACAGATATCTGTAGAGCTGCGGGCTGGGCGACACCCAACACGTTCACTAGATTTTATAGTCTACGTGTAGAGCTGGTTTCTTCCCGTGTATTCACTTCCACCAGCCGGTAGACTGTGTCGGCTTGTGTTGCCACTCCTGCCCCCTGGGCTGGGTACGTGCATTCTTGACTCCAGTCATGTTCCCTGCTTGGCGAACCCTGTCGAGTTCCTCTGCCTGCCCCTTTGGCTCGGACATTGCGGAGTGTCTGATGCCAGGCCAACGTCGGTCTTCGGCGTTGATGTTGGCTGGGTTCCATATGCTGTGACCCCTCTTTGTCAGCGGTCCCATATGTGTATCATCCATGGTTAACCCTCTGGAGTCTGAGGCTGATTTGGGGCCTGGAGAAGTTTTGACATGCCCTGACATTTATGCTTTTTTCATTTGTTCATAAACACATTAATGACACAAGTGTCATTACACTGTATTCAGCACAAACTAGGCTACCATAATATGTGAGGAACATGTATATACATGTTAGTGTTTTTGAAGGAATAATGTTTCTGCGTGGTTATTGAAAAAACAAAAAAACTTAAGTCACTGAAATAAGGCCAAAAAAAGTATATTAAATCTGTGTTCATAAGACTTCTAGGTATTGGAGGTTGTAGACTAGTGTTTTTGCTTCAGAATTATGTAAAAATTATGCTGCCTACTCCTTCATATAAAACAATATATTGATTTAGTTTTTGTAAGACACTTTTTGTCAAGAAACACAGTATGCGTGGAGGCGTGTATCATCATGAATAATGGATGATTCTCACCTGAGAAGATAAAAGAATCACATAATAATGACCTGAAATTACTTGCATATTAATGAGGCCTTTTAGTCAGGTAGGCTGTGAAAAAACCCTCTGTAATCATGTCTCAGCTCAATATAAAATAATGGAATTCTATTATATTCTTTAAAATATAATGTATTTCTGTGATGCAAATTGTCTGAACAATTATGTTACCTCTATGGCATTTCATATAGGCTTTTAGGTTAAAAACATGCACATTTGGAGAAATATTGATGGATTCTTATATGTTTATGTCAATTTTCTATACAGAGGAGTAATATTTATTCTATATTTATTCTCATCACTGAGTGCTGGATACTGTGTTTTCAATTCATACTTGCAGCCGGAGGGCGTTCTGTGCACCTTTAGGCCACAAATCCATATAAAGAAGAAGAAGAACCAGGAACTAATGGCATGTCTTCTAGAGCTCGCTAACCATGGCTTTAACATCCAGATAAACACTTTTCAAGATAATAATTACACGATTGAGATGATGTATGCATGAGTTGCCTCTGAATTTGCGTCTGAATAGCGCTGGCTCCGTGGGTGTGGCCGCATTAGCAGATAATGAGCTGAATCACAGACTTCTGACATGGCTCTCTTTTCATACAGATTACATAAACACAGAATGTTTGTTTTCGATTTGACTTGCACGATTGACCTCTGCCGTCACCTGTCAGATGTGTCTCCCCCTTCTTAGGTGGAGCCATCCCAGGGACTTCATATCCGTACAGCCCATCTGGCTAGTCCATATGTGTTTCTCATGTAATTCCTCCCTACAGGCAGGTAGTGGTCTCCGCAGCGTGCCCTTGGGTTCACTTCCCCAGTCTAGTTAGTTTACTAAGTGGGTATTTCAGAACAGCAGTAAACTTCCCGGCATGAGCTCGCCCCCTTCTCCGTTCCCCTGGCACAACGGACACCGGTAGTCTCCTCAGCGAAAAACATCTGCTACCCTATTTATATCCACCTGATAGGGACGGTGCGCATTATGCATATATCGCACGGCAATCTCCATTTGCTTGTTTTAGTTCTCTCGAAGCTGATAGGGCTCTCTATCGATATCCCAATTCGTCGGTCACTATTGACGTACGTCTCCGTTCCTTCCTTCAGGGAACGAGGGTTACATACGTAACCGAGACGTTTTTAATGTTGTTTATTTCTATGTAGTGTTTTTAATATGCTTTAAGACGAACCATGTGCAAATTCATAAGTCAGCACCATTGCTGAGTATTTTATGTTTAAAACTGAGTAAACCAAAAACCCGCGGTTTAAAATCGTGGTGTTTGTGACGTCACAGAGTACCTTGTTGTCAATCACAACAATGTGCCGGTGTTATGAGATTTTCAGTTTCTAAGATTTTTGGTTTCCGAAGGCGGAGCATACATGAATATTAATGAGTTTCTCAGACATGCGCGATTGCACGTGCAACTGAGAATTTTAGTTCACATTGTATCTCAGCACATTTAGTGGATTATTCCATAAAGGTAACAGCTGACTTATGCCTAAACTACAGTTGTTTACTTCTAGGAAACGTTTATAATGTTTTCATTAGTATGCACGATTTCTGCAGTTGTCTGTAACTGAATGACAGATATAGCAGAGCAACCTTCAGCTATCGTCTACAATGAGTTCAGCTCATTGTGCTCTTCCTTTGTGATGATTTAAAACTCGGTATTTTATTAGTTGTTATCATTAAGTACATCAATGCCTGTAACAACTGAAATAAACCAGTATAAATATTTTTAAAGGTGCCCTAGATTCAAAAATTCAGTTTACCTTGGCATAGTTGAATAACAAGAGTTCAGTACATGAAAATGACATACAGTGAGTCTCAAACTCCATTGTTTCCTCCTTCTTATATAAATCTCATTTGTTTAAACGACCTCCGAAGAACAGGCGAATCTCAACATAACACCGACTGTTACGTAACAGTCGGGGTGTACGCCCCAATATTTGCATATGCCAGCCCATGATGTTCCCAACAATATAAAAGGCATTAGACAAACGTCTGGAGCTGCACACAGCCGAATCATCAGACTAAGTAAGCAAGAACAACAGCGAAAAATGGCAGATGGAGCAATAATAACTGACATAATCCATGATAGCATGCTATTTTTACTGATATTTGTAAATTGTCTTTCTAAAAGTTTCGTTAACATGTTGCTAATGTACTGTCAAATGAGGTTAAAGTTACCATTGTTTCTTACTGTATTCACGGAGACAAGAGCCGTCGCTATTTTCATTTTTTAAACACTTGCAGTCTGTATAATGCATAAACACAACTTCATTCTTTATAAATCTCTCCAACAGTGTAGCAATAGCCGTTAGCCACGGAGGACAGCCTCAAATTCACTCAGAATAAAACTTTTAACATCCAAATAAATACTTTACTCACATAATTCGAAGCATGCATGCAGCATGCATGACGAACATCTTGTAAAGATCCATTTGATGGTTATATTAGCTGTGTGAACTTTGTAAATGCACTGTAATATAGTCGACAGCTCGTGTGGCAGGAAGCACGCGTCTTAAAGGGGCGGCGCCGAGTGTAAATCAGTGCATTGTTAATGGTACCCCAAAATAGGCAGTTAAAAAAATTAATTTAAAAAAATCTATGGGGTATTTTGAGCTGAAACTTCACAGACACATTCAGGAGACACCTTAGACTTATATTATATCTTGTGAAAGAACGTTCTTGGGCACCTTTAAGGACTATATCTATTCTGATATTGTTCTTAAAATGCAGGCCTATTGCTCTTCAAAAGGGTTCATAAAATTATTTGTTTAGGCTCACCAAGGTTGCATTTATTTAATCAAAAATAGGCTAAACAGTAATATTGTGATTTGTTTTCTATTTAAATACAGTGCCCTCCACAATTATTGGCACCCTTGGTAAATATGAGCAAAGGTGGCTGTGAAAATTAATCTGCATTGTTAATCCTTTTGATCTTTCATTCAAAAAAAAAAAAAAAAAATCACAAAATTCTAACCTTTCATCAAAGTAAAGCAATTGAAAGTGGGGGGGAAATCACATTATGAAATAAATGTTTTTTCTCCAAAACACATTGGCCACAATTATTGGCACCTCTAGAATTTTTTATTAGTAAAATATCTCTGAAGTATATTCCCATTCATATTTATTTTTTTTAGCACACCAGGGTGATCATAAACATGAAATTGTCCAGCCACGACTTCCTGTTCCACAAGAGTATTTAAGAAAACACAAAGGCCAAATTCCCTTAATCATTCATCACAATGAATAAAACCAAAGAATATAGTTCTGATGTTCAGCAAAAGATTGTTGAGCTTCACAAAATAGAAAGTGGCTGTAATAGCTAAAGCATTGAAAATCCCCATTTCCACTATCAGGGCAGTAATTAAGAAGTTCCAATCAACTAAAGATGTTACAAATTTGCCTGGAAGGAGACGTGTGTCTAAATCATCCTAATGCATGATGAGGAGGAAAGTTTGATTGGACAAAGACTCTCCAAGGATCACAGCTGGAGAATTGCAGTGATTAGTTGAGTCTTGAGTCTCAGAAAGCTTAAAAAAAATATCAAACAGCACCTACATCCCCACAAGTTGTCCGGGAGGGTTTCAATAAAAATCCTCTGCTCTCATCCAGAAACAATCTCCAGCAGGTTCAGTTGTCAGACAAGACTGGAACTTCAAATGGGACCAGCTTCTATGGTCAGATGAAACAAAAAAAAAAAGAGCTTTTTGGCAGCAAACCCACCAGATGGGTTTAATGCACGCATGGATAAAAAGTACCCCATGCCCACGGTTAAATATACTGTTGGATCTTTAATGTTGTGGGCCTATTTTTCTGCTGGAGGTCTTGGACGTCTTGTTCAGATATATAGTATCATGGATTCTATCAAATACCAACAGATAAAAAATCAAAACCTGACCGCTTCTGCTAGAAATCCAAAAAAAAAAAAAACATCAAAACCAACACAAAAATGTGTCACTGAGCACAAAATGAAGCTTCTGCCATGGCCATCCCAGTCCCCTGACCTGAACCCTAAAGAAAATGAGTGGAGTGAGCTGAAGAGAAGAAGCACCAACATGGAGCTGGGAATCTGAATGATCTGGAGAGATTCTGCATGAAGGAATGGTCAATCAAAAAGATAAACAATGCAGATTAATTTTCACAGCCGCCTTTGCTCATATTTACCAAGGGTGCCAATATTAGTGGAGGGCACTGTATATAGTCTTCAGTGGTAACGGAAGAGGATTAGGGCCAAGCAATAATAAAAAAAAATAAAACCATCTCGAGATTAAAGTTGTTAAATTACGAGAAAAAACTCGTTAAATTTCAAGAAAAAAGTTGAGATAAAATGTTGAGAATAAACTCGTTAAATTTTGAGAAAAAGGTTGAGATAAAATGTTGAGAATAAACTCGTTAAATTACGACATTTTATCTGAGAAAATATTCATGTATGCTCCACCTTCGGAAACCGAAAATCTCAGAAACCGAAAATCTCTTAACACCGGCAGGCTTAGCATATTATTAACCATGAATGCTCTGAAGCAGGAAAGTCTTGAGAGAAGCCAGTTTATCCCGTTAAATTTTCTGTTGATATGAAAAATTGTGTAGATTTATCAATATACTATGTCTATTACGCTGTTATGATGAACTATAAGCCTTTCTCCAGTGACATTCTGAGTTGTTCAAAGCATTTGTAAGGATACTGATTGTAAGAAGACAGCTGTCTGACTCTGTCTGAGATGAAGAACAGGAACGGTGTGTGTAACATTAGCAACACATTATTAGCTGTTTGATAACGTAGTCAATCAAAAGGCTATCTATATTAATCCATATTAAAGACAGAACCATCGCAAGGGCTGTGCCAAGTGTGCAAGCGCATAGGGGCTCGCGCTAAGTAAAGTGACAGCTGACTTGAAGTAAAGCCAATAAAGCTCACGTTTTTGTCCTTAGAAATATTTTAATACTATAGCTAAAACAATATTGCTCTGAGCGTGTGCGTGTGACCGTGATTCGTGTGTCCTCGCACGTCAAGTTCAGAGAGCTATTCAGTCCATTATAAATCTTTGCCTACCTGATAAGTTAAATAACTGATAAGTAAATACGATGGAAGTTCGCACTCATTCAAGGATGTGCATTTGTATCATGTACGGAGAAGACTCCGGCGCCTTCAGGATTTCATCTGAATGTTTTTTTTTTTTTTTTTTTAATCTGAAAACTAAAAGCAACGAAGAAGTCAAACATCCATTAGCGTGTTCACAGAGGAAAACGGCTGAGCAAGTGGAGGCGGGGCTAATTTGCATATTCATAGATCTGTGCATATTAAATGAGACAAGGGTTTATAAGCTATTAAGGCATGAAGACATTTTTTTCACTTGATTTTTTTTTTAAAATATGTCATTTTGGTGATCAAAGATGAGTTTTACGAAATAAAATATTTGACCACAGGGGGACTTTAACCCATTTGTGCCCAAATTTTTCTGAATGGTTTCATGCATATAGTCCTGTTAATATGTCCTATGTGAACATGTTCTGCATTTATTTTTCCCAGGTTTTTTTTTTGTTTTTTTTTAAACGTGTTTGAATGTGCGGCAACTATAGTTGCCGGTGGGCAAATATGTTGTATGCACCCCTCAATGTAAAATTTGAATAGGAGGAGAACATTTATGCATCTAACTCAAAATAACTGCTTTCAACAGATCAACAGATCAATCAAAGTCGAAGAACATTCAATGTGAACACAAAAAAGTTGCATCTAGCATATAATTTCTTGAATATGAAAACACAACAAACAACAAATCCATTAGTCTTAAAGTGGTGGAACATAGTGCTGAACAAAGTCCAGCCATTAAGTTGCTCTAACAGAGCATTGTGAATCAAAAAAGTTAAATTACATCATTCATTAGAAAAAAAAAAAAATTACTCCTATATGTGACCCTGGACCACAAACCCAGTCAGAAGTCGCACGGGTATATTGGTAGCTATAGCCAACAATACATTGTATGGGTCAAAATTATTGTTTTTTTTTTTTTTCTTTTATGGCAAAAATCATTAGGATGTAAAGTAAAGATCATGTTCTGTGAAGATATTTTGTAAATTTTCTACTGTAAATATATAAAAAAATATATTTTTGTGAGTGGATATACATTGCCAAGGACTTCATTTGGACAACTTTAAGGCAATTATCTCAATATTTCAATTTTTTTGCACCTTCAGATTACAGATTTTCAAATAGTTGAGTCTCGGCCAAATGTCCTATCCTAACAAACCATAGATCAATTGAAAGCTTATATATATTCACCTTTCAGATGATGTATAAATCTTAATTTCAAAGAATTGACCCTTATGAATGGTTTTGTAGTCCAGGGTCACATATAACAAACAAACAAAAAATAAATTAATTAAAAAATTAATTAATTAACAAATAACAATATATATATATGTAACGGGGCGGGTTTCAGGAACTACAAGTCCCATCAGCCTCGGGTCTATAAAAGGAAGTGATGAGATTTGTTCTTCCACTTCCGCCCTTTTGTTTTTCCGCTGACGATTTATGAATGGAATTCGCGGCAGATCTAAGGTATGGCATTGTGACGCTAGATTAGTAAATCTTGCGACATTATATGGAGTGATTCGTTAAATAATGTGTTGTCCTTCTGTTTGTATGTCTTCCTGTTCATCGAAATGAAAGTCGTAGCTGGTTTACGTGTTGCATGGGGGTGATAGACCAAATGTAAGGATCGTTTGTGCAGTCACATGTCAAATATGGAACATTGAGTGTTGAACACATGATGCATCGTTTAGGAGGTAGTAGTTTTATTTGATGATTGCGTGGCCGTGTGAATTTAACATGTGTTTTATTGATCATGTTATTTTGTTTGTTTTTTAGTACTATGGCTGGATGGTTGCCCGAGTGTCATAAACCAATATAACGGATGGTAGAGGTATTACTTTTATTTTTATTTAAAAAATAAAGTGTTTACCAAGGGAGTTTTTTTAAATGCTTTTTAATGATTTTAATGTTTTTTGAATGTTTTATTTCTTTTAAATGTTTTGGGTATGTGATTTTTCTTTTTGTATTGTAAATATTTCTTTTTAGTAATGGATTGTGTTTTCCCTTACAGGGATGCACGATTACCGTTTATTTTTAGGTTGAATTATTGTTGAGTTGTGTGTTTTTCTTTTTTTTCTGTTGGATGTTGGACCAAGTTGGCTAAGGGAAAACTGAAGTCATATCAAAGACAAAAAGGGACCAACTAGATTATAGTCATTTAACAGTGTTGACTCATTTGTTTCACTTGCATTACCCACGTTAATATTGTTTGTTTTTATTTCTTTTGTTGTAGATTTATTTTTGACCTGACTGTGGCCGTGGGGTTGCCTTCACTGGTGGATAGCAGAGGTGCGGTGGTGTGGTCACTTTATCTTTTTTTCCTCCTAGGTTTGCAGTGGGATTTGCTGTGAGCTTGATTGCAGTGGGAGCACGTTTGTCTGTATGCCATTTCTATCTTCACAATCTAGGTAACCTGTGGCCATCTGTGGGTTTTGTTTATTTTTGTTTTATTTTTTATTTATTTTCTTTGTGGGTAATTGCATTGAAGGTCTGCTGCATCCTTTTAATATGGTAATGTTTTTGTTTTGGTAATTATATTATTTTCTTCTGAATAAAAATGTTGCATTGAAGCGTCACCACCGCCTTCTGCCTGATTACTCCCCTTTTTGGGGTCATGGTATTACAATTGGCGTAGTCGGCAGGGTAGTTTGTGGCGAAGGTGGTCGTGAAGTTTTTTTTTGTTGTTGTTGTTTTGTATGTTTTTGGTAACTGAATAAACGGTAGTCGTGCATGAAGGCGATCATTAGACTCTACATCGTGGGACATCGTCATCTTTCCCTGAACTGTTTTATAAAATTATCTGTTAACAGATATGGAACAAGAACTACTAGACTTGCGGGAGCAGATACGTCTCCTGCAGGCACAAAATGAGCAGCTGATGAGAGAGCATCCCCCATCCAGTAGTACTGCTCCTAACCAACCACATCCTTCTACGAGTAATGCCAATTCTTTATCTCCAGTATCTTTTAGCAGGGTACTTTATGTCCCTCGGGAGAGGAAGTGTCCACGCTTTTATGGAAATATGGACTCCACATTAAGTGTTGAGGACTGGACTGAGGAGGCCAAGGTGTGTATTGAGGGAAGGGGTTGGTCTGATAAAGAAAAGGTGGTGTTTCTGCTTGACCATCTGGGGGGGGAAGCTAGAATGGAGATAAAACTCCGTCCACCAGCTACTAGGGAAACTCCAGAATCTGTTTTTGATATTTTACGAGACTTGTATGGGGGAAAACAGACATTTGTACAATTACAACAAAGGTTTTATGAACGAAAACAGAAAGAAGGTGAATCATTGACTGAATTTTCCCATGCTTTAATGTCTTTAATGGACTTGATTCTTGTTGGTAATCCAGGCAGTGTTCCAAGTTCTGACAGGGTGCTTCGAGATCAGTTTGTGGAACACGTTCGAGATGTGATGCTAAAACGTGAACTAAAACGACTAGTACGGGAGAAGCCATCTTCTACTCTACTGGAGGTTCGAAGTGAAGCTCTTAGGTGGGTGGAAGAGGGGAATAGAGAAGTAGTTGCTTCGTATGTTCAGCCATGGTGTAATGTTACTCAAGGCAGGGTAGTTGAGCCTGAATCTAAGATTAGATTTCAGGAATCTACAGAGCTAAAAGAGGTGAAAGAGATGTTGAGGCAGCAACAAGTACAAATAAATGAACTTACTCAGCGGCTTGAAAGCTTTATGTCTCAAAAGAATGAGTCTTCGGTCACCTCAACTAGGCAAAATAGTTCACGACGATGCCTTCGCTGTAATCGATTTGGGCATATAGCTAGATATTGTCGACAACCCTGGCCTATAGATGCAAACTCTAGATCACCTCAAGTGACTGTGAATGAGACTTCTGTGGGGGAGCCTGATAGTGTAGTATCCCCTACTGTTTTGAGTCATATTGTGGAGGGGGATAGTGAAGTTTCACAGACACCTGTTTGCCCTACTATTGTACAACGTCTCGTAGGCAAATGTCCTATTGTAACTGCACAGATGGGGGGAGTAGAGATTTCTTGTTTATTAGATACAGGGTCAATGGTGACCACTGTAACAGAGTCATTTTTTGAGAAGCATTTTCGACAATTGGGAGTAGATACACTTAAAAAATGTAACTGGCTTCAATTAAAAGCAGCCAATGGTCTTGAGATACCTTATGTGGGATACTTTGAAACTGACGTGACTGTGTTGGGGCAAATTCTTTCAAGGCAAGGTATTTTGGTTGTGAAAGACCCTGTTGATACTCTGTTCCATCAGAGGAAAGAGCTGACTCCTGGCCTTTTAGGAATGAATGTGATTGGACAGTGTTATAATGATTTGTTTGAACAACATGGCCCAGCACTATTTTCAGTTCCACAGATCAGGCAGGCAGAATTAGGCTGGAAGGACGCCCTGTTACAGTGCCATCGAGCAGATGAGGCCCCTTCTCCCGGGTTTATTGGTTATGTGAAAGTGCAGTCCCGCTATCCGGTTCAGATTCCAGCCGGGACCATGAGGTTAGTGCCTGCATTGTGCCCTAAGAGCATAAAAAGTTGTACCTCTGTCTTTTTAGAACCTCTGGGTCCCGATGATGGGGGGCTGCCTGCTGGAGTGTTAATCTCACCTGCCTTGTTGCAGTGTATCCAAGGAATAGTTCAGATACCAGTGGTTAATGTTAGCACAGAACCTCTATATTTACCATCAAGAATTAGATTGGGTTGTCTGGCTAGTGCTGAGGTAGTGACAAAATCAGATCAAGATATTTTCTTTGAGGAAGATTTATCATGTGACTCTAATACAGTGATCGTTCAGTGTCAAACTATTACAACAGCCTTGAACATTGACATTCAAGGGTTAGAATTGCAGGGACTTTCAGAGACTGAGAAAGAGGCCGTTAGGAGACTTTTAACAAAATATTCTGATGTTTTTGCTAAGCATGATGGTGACCTGGGGTGTACAACCTTAATTGATCATGAAATCCCGTTAGTAGATAATACACCTGTACGCCAGCGACATCGTAGAATTCCTCCCAGTCAGTTTGAGGAAGTAAAGGCACATATTAGACAGTTGTTGGACAGCCAAGTCATTAGGGAGAGTTGCAGTCCATACGCTTCGCCTATTGTATTGGTGAAGAAGAAGGATGGCTCCCTGAGGATGTGTGTTGATTACCGCCAGCTCAATTCTAGAACTCGCAAGGATGCCTATCCTTTACCAAGAATAGAGGAGTCACTTGATGCCTTGACGGGAGCAAAGTGGTTTTCAACATTGGACTTGGCTAGTGGATATAACCAGGTACCGGTTGCTGAAGTAGATCGCTTTAAGACTGCCTTTTGCACCCCATTTGGGCTCTTTGAATTCAATAGGATGCCCTTTGGGCTGTGCAACGCCCCAAGTACTTTTCAAAGGTTAATGGAGCGAATTTTTGGGGATCAGAGTTTTCAGTCTTTATTGCTCTATTTGGACGATGTTATTGTTTTCTCAGCTACCGTCAAGCAACATCTTCATCGATTAGAGTTGGTGTTAGATCGGCTGAGACAACAGAATTTGAAGATAAAACTCAGTAAATGTTGCTTCTTCCGGCCAGAGGTACGTTATTTGGGGCATGTGGTCTCTTCCACAGGAGTCAGTACAGACCCAGAGAAGATATCTGCTGTTGCTAAGTGGGTTCGTCCACAAAATCTTCAAGAACTTCGATCCTTTCTTGGTTTCGCTAGTTACTATCGGCGGTTTGTTAAAAAATTTTCTTGTATTGCTGGACCCTTGAATACTTTAGTGGCAGAAGTGATCAGGGGACAAAAGAGCAGACGACCAAAGATTGATTTGGGGACCAAATGGACTGACTCATGTGAAAATGCATTTCAAACTCTTAAAACTGCTTTGACCAATGCCCCAGTTCTGGCTTATGCAGATTTCAGCAAGCCCTTTATCCTGGATATTGATGCAAGCCATCAAGGTTTGGGGGCTGTTCTATCTCAAGAACATGGAAGTAAATATCGACCGGTTGCTTTTGCCAGTCGAGGTCTGCGACCATCCGAACGCAATATGCAGAATTACAGCTCAATGAAGTTGGAATTTTTGGCTCTAAAGTGGGCTGTTGCGGAAAAGTTTAGAGAGTATTTGCTTGGTCAGAAGTGCCTGGTGTATACAGACAACAATCCACTCAGTCATTTGCAGACTGCAAAATTGGGGGCATTGGAACAACGATGGGCTAACCAGCTCGCAGACTTCGACTTGGAGATTAAGTATAAGCCTGGACGTTCCAATGTTAATGCTGATGCTTTGTCTAGAAAAACTGCTGCCCCTGTAGCTGAACTGTCTATGACTACTGCTGTGCCAAGGGAATTATATTATCGTGCTCATGACTGTCAGCATGTTGTTTTAAGTGAAACAATTTCTGCTCTCCCTGAACAACCCAGAGAGAATCTTAGCAATTTGCAAGGAGTTGATTCGGTGATTGGCCGTTTCCTTGTTTATTGGGATCGTCAAAAGCCACCAGATGCACAGGAGAGAGCATTGGAGTCATCAGAAGTACTTGAATTGGTACGGCAGTGGGGAAAGTTGGTGAAAATAGAGGGTGTACTGTATCGGCGGTTCTGTCCCCAGGATGAACATCAAGAAATTTGTCAAGTTGTGTTACCAGCGGCTCTCAGGGAAAGGGTCCTTACAAGTCTGCATGATGACCATGGCCATCAAGGGATTGAGCGGACGGCGAGCTTAGTGAGAACCCGGTGTTATTGGCCTGGTATGTTCAAGTTCATTGAAGAATGGTGTAAAAAATGCCAGCGATGCACCCTAGCTAAAGTGGTACGACCAAAAGTACGTAGTTTTATGGGGCACTTGACTGCAGAGAGGCCATTGGATATATTGGCCATTGATTTTACTTTGCTGGAACCTGCATCAAATGGACTTGAAAGTGTACTGGTTATGACTGATGTATTCTCAAAGTTCACACAGGCTATCCCGACAAAGGATCAAACGGCATCGACAGTGGCACGTGTCCTAGTAGAACGTTGGTTCTACTTATTTGGTGTGCCACGACAAATTCACTCGGATCAGGGGCGGTGCTTTGAAAGTAGACTCATTCAAGAGTTATGTAGATTGTATGGCATTTCAAAAACTCGCACTACACCTTATCGACCACAAGGAAATGGCCAATGTGAGCGTTTTAACAGAACGATGCATGATTTGTTGCGTACTCTGCCCCCAGAGGAAAAATGCCATTGGCCAGACCATCTCGCCCAGGTAGTGTACGCGTATAACACCACTGAGCACCAGGCTACTGGGTACTGTCCTTATGTTCTTATGTTTGGACAGGAACCACATTTACCCCTCGACTTCATATTAGGATTGGATAATCATACCCAGAGTGAAGTGGACTGGGTAGTGGACCATAAAGACAATCTTGAACGGATGTTTAATAAGGCTCGAGCCCGCCTTAAGTGTGCCACAGAACACCGTGCCCGACTAAATGATCTTAAGGTGTGCCATGAAAGGTTACAAGAAGGCCAGATGGTGTATCAGAGAGCTCATAACATAAAAGGCAGGAATAAGATCCAAGATGCCTGGGATCCTACTCCTTATAAGGTGGTCCGGTGTCCAGATGGAAATGGAGCAGTGTATTCCATTGCCCCTGTGGATGGAGGAGGTAATCTCAAACATATTCACCGCTGTGAGTTGCGTCCAGCTCATGTTTCCTTGGATGATCCTGGACTTCCGGTTTTAGTGGACCATCAAGCAACCTCTGAGGACAGAGATAGGGGTATGGTTGTTGTGTCCCTACTGCCTGAGTGTACATCTGCTCATGAGAAAGTTGTTAGATCTCAAGAAGATAACATCTATCCAACTATAGTAGAGGAGTGTGACAAAGAACATCAGCCTTCACAACCAGAAGCTGCAGTAAGGCGTACTAAGAGGTCAACAGCTGGATGCCATGCAAATCCATATCGTCTTCCTCGGCCAGCATGTACTAGTGAAGTCCAACTAAGTGGTCAGTTGGCTCTCCCTATGATGAGGTTGTCCAACAATAGGCCCCATGAGATGTTCCGCCCATGGTTGTAGTTTGATGTGATCGACGGGACGTCGATTTAAAACTAGGGGGTAGATTGTAACGGGGCGGGTTTCAGGAACTACAAGTCCCATCAGCCTCGGGTCTATAAAAGGAAGTGATGAGATTTGTTCTTCCACTTCCGCCCTTTTGTTTTTCCGCTGACGATTTATGAATGGAATTCGCGGCAGATCTAAGGTATGGCATTGTGACGCTAGATTAGTAAATCTTGCGACATTATATGGAGTGATTCGTTAAATAATGTGTTGTCCTTCTGTTTGTATGTCTTCCTGTTCATCGAAATGAAAGTCGTAGCTGGTTTACGTGTTGCATGGGGGTGATAGACCAAATGTAAGGATCGTTTGTGCAGTCACATGTCAAATATGGAACATTGAGTGTTGAACACATGATGCATCGTTTAGGAGGTAGTAGTTTTATTTGATGATTGCGTGGCCGTGTGAATTTAACATGTGTTTTATTGATCATGTTATTTTGTTTGTTTTTTAGTACTATGGCTGGATGGTTGCCCGAGTGTCATAAACCAATATAACGGATGGTAGAGGTATTACTTTTATTTTTATTTAAAAAATAAAGTGTTTACCAAGGGAGTTTTTTTAAATGCTTTTTAATGATTTTAATGTTTTTTGAATGTTTTATTTCTTTTAAATGTTTTGGGTATGTGATTTTTCTTTTTGTATTGTAAATATTTCTTTTTAGTAATGGATTGTGTTTTCCCTTACAGGGATGCACGATTACCGTTTATTTTTAGGTTGAATTATTGTTGAGTTGTGTGTTTTTCTTTTTTTTCTGTTGGATGTTGGACCAAGTTGGCTAAGGGAAAACTGAAGTCATATCAAAGACAAAAAGGGACCAACTAGATTATAGTCATTTAACAGTGTTGACTCATTTGTTTCACTTGCATTACCCACGTTAATATTGTTTGTTTTTATTTCTTTTGTTGTAGATTTATTTTTGACCTGACTGTGGCCGTGGGGTTGCCTTCACTGGTGGATAGCAGAGGTGCGGTGGTGTGGTCACTTTATCTTTTTTTCCTCCTAGGTTTGCAGTGGGATTTGCTGTGAGCTTGATTGCAGTGGGAGCACGTTTGTCTGTATGCCATTTCTATCTTCACAATCTAGGTAACCTGTGGCCATCTGTGGGTTTTGTTTATTTTTGTTTTATTTTTTATTTATTTTCTTTGTGGGTAATTGCATTGAAGGTCTGCTGCATCCTTTTAATATGGTAATTTTTTTGTTTTGGTAATTATATTATTTTCTTCTGAATAAAAATGTTGCATTGAAGCGTCACCACCGCCTTCTGCCTGATTACTCCCCTTTTTGGGGTCATGGTATTACATATATATAACAATATAAAATATTATGAAAGCAAAAAGCACTAAACAAACCAATAACCTTGATTTATTAACCCATTAAACACAGTATACCCCATTTCCCCATGATATATGTACTTACAAGTCATTTGCCCACTGGCAACTATAGTTGCCGCTCGTACTTTTGACTAAGTAAACAAAAAACTATAGATCTCTTGTAAGATTTGTTTTGTTTGGATGATTCTAGAGACCCTCATGATTACATAGATATATATATGTCAACAAAAAATTTCTAATGTTAAGATGAAAATTACTTTTCTTTGGGAGGGTTTGCCTTCACTATGCTTCCTGGAAGTAGGGGTAGGAAGTTGAC
The DNA here is from genome assembly GCF_024489055.1 of Chanodichthys erythropterus. NCBI lineage: Eukaryota > Metazoa > Chordata > Actinopteri > Cypriniformes > Xenocyprididae > Chanodichthys > Chanodichthys erythropterus. Next base: position 38,081,875 of record NC_090235.1, read on the forward strand.
AGCCTCATGTCACAGGAAGGAAGTGAATACCTTTTTTTTTTTTTGTTCTTGAAATCCCTTTATTTGGATGTTTTCTTGCATGTCATTGAGAAATAAACCATGGAAAACATCTAGAAAAAAACGTACAAAAGGAAAATGACAACCATACACTGCGGCAACTATAGTTGCTGGTGGGCTAAAATGGGTTAACATTTTTATTAAACATGGACCTTTACTTTAATTAAAAAGTTTATTTCTGCTATTGCAGGCTCATTTTGTAAATGTAAGCAATTAATTTGGACAAGCGTAAACTGGGTGCTGGTTAAGATGCCGGTGCAGAAGTACCTGTTCGGCTAGAATCGGCTCAAAGTCGTGCACCTTTGGATGCAGAGCCGCGCGCAGTTACAAAAAAATTACGTGCACACACATAGACAGTAAAAGAAATGGACACAGCGACCTCATTGGAACTCAATTGAGACAAGTGAAGCCCATTTTTAGCGATTTTTAGCACTTCCGTTTCTGACACGCAGACTCAAACTAAGCGTGATGACGTCAGCAACCTGTCTGACAGATGTAAATCTTCTAGTAGCTGTGCGTGCAAACTGCCATCGTTAATCTTGCAGAGACGGTGAGCTTGAGCGGGGAGTCCTTTGGTGTGAGTGAGCAGGAGTAAGTATTCTGATTAATTATTTTGTATAGTATTTTAAAATGTAACGCCAGTACGCCATATTAAGTTAATGCATACTATTGCCTGCGAGCTTCTCCTCCTGTCTGTACGGTAATTTCTCTACTGTGCGACAGAGAGTCGAGTAGTTATGACGCAATCGTTAGCCTATTTTTACAAAAACTGTTTCTACGGGGCCATAATGTAACATAGAAGGTAATAGAGCCCTTTATACATTTTCGTGTATCTTTAGAAATAAATAATGGACAAATGGAGTCTTTAAACGCCTCAGATGTAAAAGTTATTCGCTGTCAAAGTGACGCCAAAATGAATGGGATGCTAACGCAAGTGAAGTTCTGCTACAAGATGGCGGCACGCGGCCGACTTCAACTTCCGGTCGACTTCCTTGGGCACTGGGTCTCACGCACTCAACGCGCACCATGATGACGTCATTTTTGCCGTGCCCACCTTCGCGCTCATGCGGATGCAGCAAGTATAAAACAAGCTTTACATGGATGTGTCACAATAGTGTGCTCTCGACTTTTGTCATTAAAATAACGTTATAACTTAGGCCCCGATCAGACAGAACATTTTTTTCTTTTTTTTTTTGCAGTGAGAGGTGCCTTATTTGCACCTTCGCGTTTAGCTGCCTGCTGCACCTCTCGTATTTGTAGGAGTGCTCTGAGGACCTGAAGTTGAAAAAAAAAACAACTCTGAGCAGAAAAGCATCTGGCGTCATTTGCATTTTTTCCCCATTGTTCCATTGTGGTGATGAAAGTTTACAGTTGCTTGGAACGTCCAGAGACTGCAATCCTTGATCCTATAGTGCTTGTGCTATAATCCTTGATCCTGATCTGGTTGTTGCCTAGCAACATAAAAAACACAGCACACTGCTTTTTTCTAAATGATAAAAGTCAACAAAAAAAAAATGGCAGTGCGGTGCCTCGCATTTTCAAACCTGAAAAACATGTTCTGTCTGATCAGGGCCTTATTCAGCCAATTACAATTGAATTACAAAAACCTGATATTAAAAAAAAAAAACAAACAACAAAAAAAACAATACTTTTTATACATCCCATTCTCTGGTTTGTTGCCCTTACAGCTCCTCATGTATAGGTACTTCCTTTTCCTCATTTACTATGATGTTCAGTTCATCTTCAGTTATCTTGCCGTCTGTGTTGCGATCTTGATTTTTGAACATGTTCTTTATGATGGTATCACTGTCCATTCCTGGATGAATGCGGCCTCTGCCTTCAGCCACCTGTAGCATAATAAATGCTGAAAACTGCAGAAGAAAAAAACAAAATAAATCATTTGATAATAAGATATGTTACAAGTCATACTAGTCACAAAGATCTCTGTATTCACACTTAGTATTTGTGTGATAGGCAGGGATCTGTTTAATTGTATGCTGACTTGATTAGACATCTTGATTCTTGCGCACAGTAGACAGAGACTGACTCAGTTTGCAAGAACATCTTGATAGCAGCCCAACTGATAACCAACAGTTAAAAAAACAGGATGCTACCTTGTACTGTAGAGGAGAGTGTAGTTTAGTTCCCTTTCGATACTTCACTCGTACTGCGTATGGGGAAAGGTCTCCCTTTTTCCCCGTCACTGAAGCCTTTTTCAATAACGCAGTGTAACTGCACCGTCATTGGTTCACTCATAGACAAGTTGTTGAACCAATGGCGGCGCGGCATAGCTGTTGAACCTATGGCGAGAAAGCGCGCAAACTTTCCAGCCGAAATGGGCGGGGTTAAGTGCTATATAAGCAGGCGTTTCGCCATAGGATTTCAGTGTTTTCTCCTTCAGCGACGACTTCTACTTCTCCTCGCTGATCTCCGCCTGAAGCCGAAGAAGCTCGCCACCTTCCAGAAGCTCTTGCCGCCGTCTGAAGCGGACTCAGCTGGACTCGCCGGTCGGAGACAGCGCCGGCGCCCTCGCTGACTGCAGCCCGCAGCGCCGTCCTCGAGTCGCCGCCTCCCGCTTCCCGCTCCCGGCCGCTTCCTAGCGTGTCTCCTGCCGCCATCCGGCGCGCCTTCCTGAGGGCTTCTCCGCGGCTTATTGCCGCTCTAAAAGAGCGTAAACAGCGGTTTTCACCGCTCCTTTGAGCTTCTGCGGCCCTCGCTGCTCTCTAAAGAGCCCCCCAATCGCTGTAATCACGGCGGCGGCGTTGATCCAAATGCCGCGCCACTCATGTGGCACGTGCAGAGCCCCTAAAGCTCCTGCGTGCAGTTTCCCCTCCGTCTCGTTTAATTCCGGGCGTGGGAAACATGCTTCATGCTGTAGCTGGGCCCACACCTGTTGCGCCCACTCAAAACGCCGTTTTCATGGTGAACACTATTTTACTTCATCAAAAAGAGAGCAAATTTCCTCTTCCTCCTCTCTCGGTGTGCAGCCCCCTCTCCGGCGGCCTGCCATCCGATGTCATTCAACCCCTCGTCACTCGGGCCGAGGCTTGGCAGGCCATCCCCGATGTGTCAGAATGGATCCTGGGGATCGTAACTCTGGGCTACTCGCTCCAATTTGCACGACGGCCCCCTCGCTTCAGCGGGGTGCTTCAAACCTTGGTGAACCCGGACGACGCTCACGTCCTCCGTGCCGAGGTTATGACAATGCTAAGAAAAGGAGCTAGTTCCCCCTGCGGAGCGCGAGTCGGGCTTTTACAGCCGCTACTTCCTGGTCCCCAAGAAGGATGGCGGTCTCAGACCCATCCTAGATCTCAGACTTTTGAATCGCTCCCTCATGAGACGGAAGTTCAAAATGCTGACGCTGAAGCAGATCCTCGCGCACATTTGCCCTGAGGACTGGTTCTGTTCGCTGGACCTGAAGGATGCGTATTTTCACATCCAGATAGCCCCCCTTCACAGGCGATTCTTGAGATTCGCATTCGAGGGGGTGGCATACCAATATACGGTCCTGCCCTTCGGGCTGTCTCTGGCTCCTCGCACTTTCACCAAGTGCATGAACGCGGCGCTTTCCCCTCTGAGACAAATGGGAACCCGGGTTCTAAATTATCTCGACGACTGGCTCATCCTAGCCCGTTCGCGAGCCAAGCTGGAACACCACAGATCTGTGCTCCTCAGCCATCTGCAATGCCTGGGTCTCAGGGTCAACTTAGCCAAGAGCTCGCTGTGCCCCAGCCAACAAATTTCGTTTCTGGGGGCAGTCTTAGACTCAGTCCGTATGACGGCGGTAGATTCAGCAGCTCGCGGCCTCGGTCAAGAGCAAAGCCTATCTCCCTCTGAAGCTTTTCCAGAGGATGCTAGGGTTGATGGCTTCCGCCTCCCCGGTGCTACAGCTTGGCCTTCTTCGGATGCGGCCTCTGCAATACTGGTTGAAGTTCCGGGTTCCTCCAAGCGCCTGGCGGCATGGCCGCCTATGTCTCAAGGTCAATCGGGCCTGTCTTCTAGCCCTGAAACCTTGGTTGAACCCTACCTGGTTCAGTCTTGGAGTACCCCTGCAGGCGATCTCACGAAGGACGGTGCTCTCAACGGACGCCTCCAACTCGGGTTGGGGCGCTGTATGCGAGGGCAGACCGGCCTTCGGCTCGTGGAGTCACGAGGAAAGCCGTGTACATATCAACTGTCTAGAGATGCTAGCAGTGATGAAAGCCCTTCAATCTTTTCAGGCTCACTTGACAGGACGCCATGTCTTAGTCCAATCAGACAGCATGACAGTGGTGTCGTACATAAACCATCAGGGAGGTCTCTCGTCCAGCCGCTTGTGCGCTCTGGCAAAACGTCTTCTGATATGGGCTCTGCCAAGACTTCAGTCACTCAGAGCGACTCACATTCCTGGCAAGACCAATCTGGGCGCGGACATGTTGTCACGGAGCAACATCCCCTCAGACGAGTAGCGGCTCCACCCCCAGACGGTTCTCACGATTTGGGAGTTCTTCGGGAGAGCGGACATAGATCTCTTCGCCTCAGAAGACAACTCTCACTGCCCAACATTTTTCTCAAAGAAGGTCGATTTTCTGGCCCACGCATGGCCCAGCACGCTCCTTTATGCTTTTCCTCCGATCGCACTGATCCCTCAGGTCATCAGGCGCATCAGAGAAGACCAACACAGAGTCCTTCTGGTGGCCCCGCTCTGGAGGAGCCAAGTCTGGTCCTCTGAGCTGTTCAAGCTCTCCACGAGAGCCCCCTGGCCGATTCCCCTGAGACGGGATCTCCTCTCTCAGGCAAACAGAACGATCTGGCACCCACAGCCAGAGCTCTGGGCTCTACACCTCTGGTCCCTCAATGGGAGCCGACTAACCTCCCTGGGGACGTTCTAAATACCATTTCTCAGGCGAGAGCCCCGTCCACGAGACGCCTCTACGCTCAAAAATGGTCGGTCTTTGTTGAATGGTGTTCCTCACACAACATAGACCCTGCGGAGAGTGACGTATCCTTCATACCGCTGCATTCAGCTGACCTCAGGTCCCTAACGCTAAAAACCGCTCTGCTACTTGCGCTAGCATCGGTCAAGCGTGTTGGCGATTTGCAGGCCCTCTTGGTGAGCCCTGCATGCCTCGAATTCGGACCTAATGATTCTAAGGTCATTCTGAAACCCAGGCATGGCTACGTTCCCAAGGTGCTCTCAACTCCATTTAGAGCTCAGATCATCTCACTTTCTGCTCTTCCTTCCTCTGCGGATGAACGAGAGCTGGAATTACTCTGCCCTGTCAGGACATTGAGGACCTATGTGGAGCGATCTCAGCCTCTCAGGCAGTCGGATCAGCTCCTTGTTTGTTTTGGTGGCCGCACCAAGGGGTCTCCGGTCTCGAAACAACGCCTCTCACATTGGATAGTCGACGCCATTAATCTGTGTTACTCCTCCCTGGGTGCTGAATGCCCCATAGGAGTCAGAGCTCATTCCACTAGGGGAATGGCTTCCTCATGGGCTTGGTCCAACGGAGTTTCCATAAAAGACATCTGTGAGGCGGCCGGCTGGTCTTCGCCGTCCACTTTTGTCAGGTTCTACGATCTTGATGTCCCGACCTTACAAGCTCGGGTTCTTTCAGTGTGATTGGCGGCCCCTTATGAGTTCCGCCTCACGCCATTACAGGATTCATTTCCTTGTAGTGTAACGAGGGATACGGCGGCTTCTTGCTTGTTTCCCTGGTCCCCTCTCGGCGTCCGAAACAAGTTTTTGTCGTTCCCTGCCGTGGCACGGCGCGGTGGAATTCGTTCCCCATACGCAGTACGAGTGAAGTATCGAAAGGGAACGTACTCGGTTACTAACGTAACCTCGGTTCCCTGAGATACGGAACGAGTACTGCGTTACTTGCCGTGCCACGAGGCTGCGGCTCAGAGTCGTCGCTTCAGTCGATTGGCACTGAAATCCTATGGCCGAAACGCCTGCTTATATAGCACTTAACCCCGCCCATTTCGGCGGGAAAGTTTGCGCGCTTTCTCGCCATAGGTCGCGCAGCTATGCCACGCCGCCATTGGTTCAACAACTTGTCTATGAGTGAACCAATGACGATGCAGTTACACTGCGTTATTGAAAAAGGCTTCAGTGACGGGGAAAAAGGGAGACCTTTCCCCATACGCAGTACTCGTTCCGTATCTCAGGGAACCGAGGTTACATTAGTAACCGAGTACGATAGGTGTCACTGAAGATTTTCTTTTGATGTTTTTTTTTTTTTTTTTTTTTTTTGTATATCTTGCTAGTCAATGTAGAGGGTAAACATGAGTTAGGCTTGTTTTTTTTTTATTATCTTTTTGGTTTGGTCACAGCCCATGTCCCTCCTCCCTCTCATGTGAGTCCTTTCATAGTATTTACTAATGTATTCCTTTTTTTTTTTTTTCTTTGAATCACCTTTTCCACCTTCTTGTACCACATTGTTTCCTTTTTTATTGCCTTTTGTAACATAAATAATATATCTTTTAATAAATAATATATCACATTATACTTTGTTGTTATTTTATAATCTTATTTATTATTATTATTATTATTATTATATTCTTATACATATTACATATAGATAGATAAATTGACTCTCTCTTCAAACCACACTGTGAAAATGAGAGAGAGGTTCAGCACAGGTGGATCTAGTATTCCTGGTCATTGAGACTGGGTCAAGTATTCAGCTGGATATTACATTTCCTGCATATGCTGTATGATCCAGTAAGACTGGATCTAATACAAGGTGTCTTAGAATCATTTATAATGTAACTAACTGTATCGTGCATGCTCCGTTTTGTTTTTGTTTTCGCGCTTTCCTGTGCTTGTTTTTTCTGAGTTCCCAGTCATCGTTAGTTTTCCTGATTATTTTTTTTAGTTCCTGCACCTTTTCTGTTTTACCTTGATTACTCTCCCTGTGTATTTAAACCCTGAGTTCTCTCTGTTTGTTGTTCCGTGCTGTCTTTATTTGGTTGTGTTATACTATAACTTCATGTAATCTCCTAATTTTCTTGTATTTATTAAAAAATTATTAAATTTATTAAAAATTTATTATTTTTGTTTGATCTCGTCTTCGTGCAGTCATTATAACCACTAAGCCCTGACAGTAGCCAGTCCAAGAAATTGTTACAGTTTTTCTCAATTGCTAACACACTATAACTTTTGTCACAATTTCCCAAACCATTTATTCAATTCTAAAAGCAATGAAACATTTCTCAAAACTATAAACACATTTCACTTGTTTTCACACACATTTCAATTTTCTTAATGATTTCTGCAAAACTCTACACAAAAATGCCCTTATTTTACAATGGTTTAACCATGTTCTCATTCAGAAAACACAAACACACAATATAATTAACTCAAGTGTCACACTTAAGCACACATTTATCCATCAGTAAACATTCAGTAGCAATCAGAATCTATATATGTGTGTGATTATATATATATATATATATATATATATATATATATATATATATATATATATATATATATATATATATATATATATATATATATATATATACACACAACATACAAACCCAATTCCAAATCTGTACAAATTGTGTATAAAAACAGAATGCAATAATGTGGAAGTTTTAAATTTCAATATTTTATTCAGAATACAACATAGATGACATATCAAATGTTTAAACTGAGAAAATGTATAATTTTAAGGGAAAAATAAGTTGATTTTAAATTTCATGGCATCAACAAATCTCAAAAAAGTTGGGACAAGGCCATGTTTACCACTGTGTGGCATCCCCTCTTCTTTTTATAACAGTCTGCAAACGTCTGGGGACTGAGGAGACAAGTTGCTCACGTTTAGAAATAGGAATGTTGTCTCATTCTTGTCTAATACAGGCTTCTAGTTGCTCAACTGTCTTAAGTATTCTTTGTCGCATCTTCCTCTTTATGATGCACCAAATGTTTTCTATGGGTGAAAAATCTGGACTGCAGGCTGGCCATTTCAGTACCCGGATCCTTCTTCTACGCAGCCATGATGTTGTAATTGATGCAGTATGTGATCTGGCATTGTCATGTTGGAAAATGCAAGGTCTTCCCTGAAAGAGACGACGTCTGGATGGAGCATACGTTCTAGAACTTGGATATACCTTTCAGCATTGATGGTGCCTTTACAGATGTGTAAGCTGCCCATGTCACACACACTCATGCAACCCCATACCATCAGAGATGCAGGCTTCTGAACTGAGCGCTGATAACAACTTGGGTTGTCCTTGTCCTCTTTAGTCTGGATGACATGGCATCACAGTTTTCCAAAAAGAACTTCAAATTTTGATTCGTCTGACCACAGAACAGTTTTCCACTTTGCCACAGTCCATTTTAAATGAGCCTTGGCTCAGAGAAAACGCCTGTGCTTCTGGATCATGTTTAGATATGGCTTCTTTTTTGACCTATAGAGTTTTAGCAGGCAACGGCGAATGAAACGGTGGATTGTGCTCACCGACAATGTTTTCTGGAAATATTCCTGAGCCCATGTTGTGATTTCCATTACAGTAGCATTTCTGTATGTGATGCAGTGCCGTCTAAGGGCCCGAAGATCACAGGCATCCAGTATGGTTTTCCGGGCTTGACCCTTACGGACAGAGATTGTTCCAGATTCTCTGAATCTTTGGATGATATTATGCAATGTAGATGATGATAACTTCAAACTCTTTGCAATTTTTCTCTGAGAAACTCCTTTCTGATATTGCTCCACTATTTTTCGCCACAGCATTGGGGGAATTGGTGATCCTCTGCCCATCTTGACTTCTGAGAGACACTGCCACTCTGAGAGGCTCTTTTTATACCCAGTCATGTTGCCAATTGACCTAATAATTTGCAAATTGGTCCTCCAGCTGTTCTTTATGTACATTTAACTTTTCCGGCCTCTTATTGCTACCTGTCCCAACTTTTTTTTGGAATGTGTAGCTCTCATGAAATCCAAAATGAGCCAATATTTGGCATGATATTTTAAAATGTCTCACTTTCAACATTTGATATGTTATCTATATTCTATTGTGAATACAATATAAGTTTATGAGATTTGTAAATTATTGCATTCCTTTTTTATTCACAATTTGTACAGTGTCCCAACTTTTTTGGAATCAGGTTTGTATAATATATCAGGGGCGTTTCCTCTGAGGAGGCAAGGGAGGCATTGCCTCCTCAAAAAAAAAAAAAAAAAAAAGGATGAGAAAATAATCCATATTACATATAAAACAACACAAATATTATAAATTATGACATTAAAAAGAGCGCATGTCACTCGTGTTTCTTAAGGAACACTGCCCAACAGAGACACCCGCAGGTAAAGTTACAGCAGGAGTCATGTCTCCCTTTTGCTCTCATAGAAGACCATAGAAAACCATTAGACCCCCGGCGTGCGGTGGGTTTTTTGGGGGGGTAATTGAGAATGAATGGGGGAAAGTCACGTGAGAGGAGGCAATGTCTCTGTTACAGATCCCTTGTTTCCCTGGACTCCATTTCCCAGAATCCTCCTGTTCTCCTCACCTGCACTCACTTCCCTCGTCAGCTCCTCATCGTCACTCATCACCTGCACCTGGACTCTATTGTCAGCACTCCCCATATATTGCACTCACTCCCTTCACTCCTCGTCCGTTCTCTGTTTTGTTAAGGTGTCTGTCTGTTGTTCATTGCCATTGTTTGAAGTAAAGTCTCTATTATCGTGGAAATCCGTATCTGCCTCATCTCTCTACCAGCCACCCGTAACAGAAGAACGGACCTAAACCGACCGGATTTTCCACGAAAAAAAAAATGGAGACTTTCCCCAGCTCCCTGGATCCAGCTCCTCCATCGCCTCTCACCCTAACAGCCAGCGAACGCATTATCGGGCTCCTGCAGGTAGGACGTTCGCTGGAGAGGTATGTGGAGGAGTTCGTTGAGCTTGCTTTCTTGTCTGACTGGCCTGATGCTCAGTTGATCTCCTTGTTTTTGGATGGATTGGATGACGACACTATCCGTTTTGATGAACCTGTTTTTTGTTTCTCCTTAAGCGACACTATCAATTTAATTTTGTGGTTGAATGGCTCCAATTTCTTAGTAGAAGAGGTTCAGGATCAGTGTTGTCGTCCGGTCCATCCAGAAACACGGTTGGCCGGGCCAGTCAGTCAACCTCCGGCTTCCTCCGCATACCGCTCCAGCGAACTCCCTGCCTGCCCCAGGCTTGACCCATATTCCGCTACTGGGCCCAGTAAGCGGAGGAGGAGGAAGAAAGCGGCCCCAATGTCTCCAGAGCCCGCTCCAGTATCTCCAGAGCCCGCTCCAGTATCTCCAGAGCCCGCTCCAGTATCTCCAGAGCCCGCTCCAGTGGCTCCAGAGCCCGCTCCAGTATCTCCAGAGCCCGCTCCAGTATCTCCAGAGCCCGCTCCAGTATCTCCAGAGCCCGCTCCAGTATCTCCAGAGCCAGCTCCAGTATCTCCAGAGCCAGCTCCAGTATCTCCAGAGCCAGCTCCAGTATCTCCAGAGCCAGCTCCAGTCCCCACAGAGCCAGCTCCAGTGCCTGTGGGGATTTTAATTGTATTTGAGGGGATGAAATGGCCCTCAACCCCAGTCTCCGCCGAGCCAAGTTCTCCAGTCTCCTCCGAGCCAAGTTCTCCAGTCTCCTCCGAGCCAAGTTCTCCAGTCTCCTCCGAGCCAAGTTCTCCAGTCTCCTCCGAGCCAAGTTCTCCAGTCTCCTCCGAGCCAAGTTCTCCAGTCTCCGCCGCCGAGCAAAGTTCTCCAGTCTCCGCCTCCGAGCCAAGTTCTCCAGTCTCCGCCTCCGAGCCAAGTTCTCCAGTCTCCGCCGCCGAGCAAAGTTCTCCAGTCTCCGCCGCCGAGCAAAGTTCTCCAGTCTCCGCCGCCGAGCAAAGTTCTCCAGTCTCCGCCGCCGAGCAAAGTTCTCCAGTCTCCGCCGCCGAGCAAAGTTCTCCAGTCTCCGCCGCCGAGCAAAGTTCTCCAGTCTCCGCCGCCGAGCAAAGTTCTCCAGTCTCCGCCGCCGAGCAAAGTTCTCCAGTCTCCGCCGCCGAGCAAAGTTCTCCAGTCTCCGCCGCCGAGCAAAGTTCTCCAGTCTCCGCCGCCGAGCAAAGTTCTCCAGTCTCCGCCGCCGAGCAAAGTTCTCCAGTCTCCGCCGCCGAGCAAAGTTCTCCAGTCTCCGACGCCGCCGAGCAAAGTTCTCCAGTCTCCGACGCCGCCGAGCAAAGTTCTCCAGTCTCCGACGCCGCCGAGCCCTCAGCTCCAGCCGCCGCCGCCGAGCCTGCCGCTCCAGCCGCCGCCGCCGAGCCCTCAGCTCCAGCCGCCGCCGCCGAGCCCTCAGCTCCAGCCGCCGCCGCCGAGCCCTCAGCTCCAGCCGCCGCCGCCAAGCCCTCAGCTCCAGCCGCCGCCGCCGAGCCTGCCGCTCCAGCCGCCGCCGCCGAGCCTGCCGCTCCTAGTATGGTCTCTGTGATTGAACTCTCCAGCCCAAAGACTGTTTTCCCTCCCTGCCTCCCTCTCCCGCCTCCTCCAAGTCATGTCTATACTGCACCTCCACCTCAAGCCCCCTCGCCCAGATCTCCACCTCGGACCTCTGGGCGATTACCTTCACCCCGGCTCCAACCTCCCTCTGCTCCACCGTTGCCCATCAGTCCTCCAGCTTCACCAGTCTCCATCCTGCCTCCACTCACACCTTGGTCATTCATCAGCCTGCCCTCCCCTCTGGACTTCACTCCTCCGTCTCCGCTCCGTCACTCCGTCCCTCGGATTCAGTTGGCCTCCTCACTCCCCCCGGTGTTCGTTTTGTTGGCTGTCCTTCTGCTTTCACTGCGGCCTTCTGGAGCCCCGGCTGCGCTTCGGTCGGCGGAGCCTTCGGTTCCGCCATCACCCGCCAGTCCTTCAGCGACGCCTGGGCTCAACGCCTCGAAGGCTTCGGCTCCTGACCCGCCATGGCTGCCCGCTGCACCTGACCCGCCATGGCTGCCCGCTGCACCTGACCCGCCATGTATGCCTGCTGCATGTCTGCCCGCTGCACCTGGCCCGCCATGGCTGCCCGCTGCACCTGACCCGCCATGGCTGCCCGCTGCACCTGACCCGCCATGGCTGCCTTCGGCTCCTGACCCGCCATGGCTGCCCACGGCTCCTGACCCGCCATGGCTGCCTTCAACCCCTGACCCGCCATGGCTGCCCACGGCTCCTGACCCCCCATGGCTGCCCACGGCTCCTGACCCGCCATGGTTTTTGGACCTGCCCTGGAGACCTCCACTCCAGTTTACTCCTTCCCCTGCTCCGGTTTGAGGTCTCCAGGGCGCCCGCCCCCCTCCCGGTTGTTACATCTTCGGCGCGAGGACGCGCCTACCGGGAGGGGGAGGTACTGTTACAGATCCCTTGTTTCCCTGGACTCCATTTCCCAGAATCCTCCTGTTCTCCTCACCTGCACTCACTTCCCTCGTCAGCTCCTCATCGTCACTCATCACCTGCACCTGGACTCTATTGTCAGCACTCCCCATATATTGCACTCACTCCCTTCACTCCTCGTCCGTTCTCTGTTTTGTTAAGGTGTCTGTCTGTTGTTCATTGCCATTGTTTGAAGTAAAGTCTCTATTATCGTGGAAATCCGTATCTGCCTCATCTCTCTACCAGCCACCCGTAACAGTCTCCATCGCGCTATGATTAGATGTAATTGGTTATGATTGGTTTGTGCGATAAATCCTGCCTCTTGTTTACGTGCACGTTCCGTGCGTCAGTTTGAATGAACAAATGATGGCATCAATGGGAAGACTAATTGAATAGCAAGTAAACAGATCACCCAGTTAGATTTCATGCTTTATGTCACATCAAAATCAAACTTGAAATGGACTGAAAGCATGATGACTGCAGGGGTTTTTAGTGCAATCAGCTTGGTGAAATTAAAAATACAATTTGTGTCTGTGACAGACGGTGTTTATGGAGCATGACTGATGATCCAAAATAGCCTAAGTTGACTATTAAAAAGAAAAAACATCAATACACAAATAAAATATATTGTTTAAATAATTATTGCCTTTAGTTCTTATTTTGGAATGAATGTAGAAATGCTTAAAACACTAACTTGATGAGATTGACTTGGTTTTGATAAATAGAACGTTTATTACAATACATTGTTAATGTAAAATTACAAAAATAGAATTGTATTTAGTTTCTTTTTGATGTAATGTTAAGTAATGTTCATTTAACAAGGAAGATGTGTCAACATTAAGAGTAATGCACAATTTACATTCATAAATAAATAAAAAATGTGCCTCATTTCAGAACACCACTGCACACCCCTGATATATATACAAAAAACTAAGTGTTTTAGAGTCGACTATCAAAGACTACCAGAACCCTTTAGACTCTCCAATTACACTAACTGAACTATTAGACAAAATACAAACGCTGAAAACCCAAATAGACTGTGGTATTGATGGCATAATAAATGAAAAGATAAAATATACAGACCACAAATTCAAATTAGCCATTCTCAAGCTCTTCAATATCTATCTTAGTTCAGGTTGTTACAATAGCTCCAATGAAGATGAAGAAGAGTACAAAAATCCAACAAGTTTCATTTAGAAGACTCAAAGATAATCCAAAAGCGTAACATGTGTCACTAACACAAACAATACCAGACAACTGAAGAGTGCAAAGGCAGGAACTTAAATACATAGCAAAAGAGGGAACTAATAATGAACACCTGTGATGATTGAATGAATTACCATGACAACTAAAAGGTGGCGGTAAAACTGAACAAAGGAAGACATGTGACATATGAAAACAAACTAAAAGTCCATGAAAACTAAAACGAACATAACATAACTGTAACACAGGTATATTCCCCCAACATTTGTAATAAAGGCCTAATTACCAAATCCATAAAAACGGAGACAGATTTGACCCTAATAACTACTGTGGCATATGTGTAAATAGCAACTTAGATAAACTTTTCTGCAACATCCTAAACAGCAGACTAGCCCATTTTCTCAGAGACAGAAATGTCCTGAGCAAATGTCAAATTGGCTTCCAACCAAAATATCGCACATCTCTCCATACCTTAATCGATAAGCAAATCAACCAAACCAAAGCAAAATGTTCTCATGCTTTGTTGACTTCAAAAACGATTTTGACTCCATTTGGCATGAAGGTCTTTTTCTTAAATGAATCCAGTGCAGCATCGGAGGAAAAACATATGACATCATCAAATCAATGCACACAACAAATTTGTTGTTAAAATTGGTAACAATCACACAGAATTCCTCCCTCAGTGCCATGGAGTGAGACAGGGCTGTAGCTTAAGTCCTGCACTGCTCAATATATACATAAACGAGTTAGCGAGGCTTCTGGATAAGTCTGCAGCACCTGGTCTTATTTTACTAGATACTGAAGTCAAATGTCTCCTGTTTGCTGATGATCTGGTGATTCTGTCTCCAGCTAAAGAGGGTCTACAGCAGCATCTAGACCTCCTGCACAGCTTCTGTCAGTCACAGGCCCTGTCAGTTAACCCCAAAAAAGACCCAGCCACCAAGAACAACATCATCGTTTTAAATTAGATAACATGCTCCTTGAGCACACGCAGAACTACACTTACCCTGGCATAAATATTAGCAACACAGGGAATTTTAACAAAGCTGTGAACAACCCGAGAAACAAGGCACGGAGAGCTTTTTGCGCTATTACAGTTTTTCTCGAAACACAATAACTAGGCTTTTGAAATAAAATTTCAAAACCATAATGCCATTTATCAAAAAGCACACCCATTTCCCTAAACTATAAACACTATAGAGTGCCCCAGGGATGACGCGTTTTTGTAGGCAAAACCCGGAAGCAAGTTAGCATTTTAGGACTTACGGTTCCAACGCCGTTAAGACTATGGGTTTTTTGAATGGGTTTTTGTTAAATCGCCTGAAATAAGGTCTGTGGTTAACAAAGCCTCTAAATACTTTTACTGTGTCTTAAAATCAGCGGTTGCTAACAAATTGCTAAAAGGGACTACTTCCTTTGGCGGGGACTTTAGACGTCATCATGACAAACAGGACATTTGGACAGCATTTCTCATGAAAAAGTGGATAAGTATTCATACACAGCGCAGATCATAATCAGTGAGCATGTTTTTAAATAGAGTTGTTTTCTAAATAAAGTTTGAGGACGCTTGGTGGTGACGACGTTGATCCGCGACCATGGTGTGCTGTAGTCCGTTTATAGCCTACATAAATTCATGCCACAAGTTGACCATGTCCTTGTCCATTGTATGACTATGAGGAAGGCTGGGCGATGAGTTCAGCCAAACTTAAGTTGCTTCACCGTTGCCTCGATCATAAGAACCTTCAGGGAGGAAAACAGGTAGGTGTACCTCAGTGTACTCTACTGTAACTATTGCCTTACATATAGATAGAGTTTCTGTCTGCTTCCATTTTGTAAAAAAGGATGTGTTACAGTTACAGTAATCAGTACTTCTATTTTTTAGGACACAGAGACTATGGAATGGAAGAAGCCTGACTAGACATTTCAGTTGATGTGTGCCAAAATACCCAATAGAGACTCTGCAGACCGAACTATGCAAAGTTTTGCTACGAGTACAGCACTAAACCCCAAATAATGCCTGCAGAGCAGAATAGGATTGCACCACTTATAATCACAATTCAAAAAAAGGGCATTAAATTCTATACCCACCTAAAAAATAGTGATTAACAGACCCTCCATCACAAAGCCCTGAACTACCAAGAGCTAACACCAGAAAGAAATGCCCTTGGCCAATTGGTCTTAGAGCTTACTACACAAACCACAACATGTCTGTCTGAGAATAAAAACTTCGCCA
The DNA here is from genome assembly GCF_024489055.1 of Chanodichthys erythropterus. Lineage (NCBI taxonomy): Eukaryota > Metazoa > Chordata > Actinopteri > Cypriniformes > Xenocyprididae > Chanodichthys > Chanodichthys erythropterus. Next base: position 38,097,723 of record NC_090235.1, read on the forward strand.
GACAAAACCAAATAATTAAAACACAAAAAGAAAAATACCTAAAACACTGGACAGACGCAACAACCCTACAAAGTAAATTTGAATGCTATTTGGCCCTAAACAGACAATATGAATAGGCCTGTGTAAGGTAACCTTTAGGTCATTTATTAGCTCAATTTAATTGTTAAAGGGAATAAGAATTGAATCAACTGTAAATGATTCACTGTAAATGATTCAGAATTAATATTTAACACTTCATCAATTATTCGTCCAGCGAAAATTGAGGTTAGAGTATTTTACCAATTCTGGATAAAATATTATTCTGTGGTCAACAGTAACAATATTTTATTATGGTTATTGTTATTATAATTATTATATTATTATAAGCAAGAGGTAGCCTTACTTGATCTTTAAGTCTTAGGCAGTAATTTGACACACAACACAAGAAACTCGTATATGTGAAAATCAAAACAAGATTTATTGACTACTTCTAATGATTACAGGAAACTAAGGCTAAACACACACACACATACATACATGCACACACATTCGCAGAGTTGATGAGTTATGAAAAGTCACAAGTTCAGTGCTAACTCATAACCTGAGGAAAATCACAAAAGCAGAGCTTTGGCTTGATTCTTTAGGTTTAAAGGAGTTTCACCAGTTTCCAGCAAGAGAGAGAGAAGTTTGCTTGTACCTGCGTTTGCTCTGACAGCTGAGGTAATCGGGTTGTTCCGTGACTCGTGTACAGTGGAGTCCCGTTCTGGATTGGCTGTCTTTCAGGTGACGTCTTCTCGGGAAAGCCCTGTGGGTGGCGCGGAAGCTTTGAAGGATGTTGCTGTTCTGATCTGAGCGTCTGGCTTGAGCGGCTCTCTTCTTGGGAGACTTTGGTCAGGTATTTGCAGAGGGTTTTGGAGTCTGGATGTGACGGCTGTTGAATGATCAGCGGCGTGGCTCGTAGTTGAAATCGGCGGCTGTTAGATGGAAAATCAGCCCCGATAAAGGATCTTCTCAACTTCTTCTTTTCAGCATGACCCAAGCAACTTTTCAGCCGTGGTCAAAGTATTTCTGACCGACTTCTGACTTCCAGCTTCTGACTTCTGACTCTGAGCTTATTTCATATTTTCTGACGTTAGCTTGTTCGGACAGCATAGTTTTAAAGGAGCAATTCTGGCTCCATCCTTCAGATGCGATCCTCCAATGAGACGTTGCTACGGAGATTAGACACGCCTCGTCTATTGTCTATTGATCACATCGCGTGATATCTGCAGAACATTCTCCTGTTTTATTAACAACAATATAAAGTTTCTTAATATTTTCCTGATACTGAATTTCAATGTTTCATTCACACAGAATTACAGAGAATTATAAACTCTGTATTTAGAGCTCAAACATGACACACTTCTTACACACATATTACTAGACTGACCTAATTAAAAACAATGATTACAAGAGAAAGAAAATGCGTACGAGAATCCAAACATATAATGCATTGACTCCAACATATTAGTAATCACATCATAGCAAATGTTATCCTGGATATAGTTAATACTTTAAGTAATCGACAATTGTCCCTTTTGAGATTCAACATTGAGTCCTTAAGCATAGTTTAAACTTTGACCGGAGTCACGAGTGACCGGGTCAGGATGGATTGCTCAAACAAGGGAGGTATTGATAGGACAGATTCGTCTTTAAATCCGTTGATGGGTGTTTTCCTGTTCTGTCCGATAATACAAGAGGGTTTTGTGAGAGAATCAATAGATTTAATGTGATCAGACCCACGTGGTAGGTTCTGATTAGTTTATTGCTGATGAGCAAAGAAGTCCTTTAGACAGAGTCCTTTGTTAAGAGAAGTCGCGTCATCACTTCTGTTAAGGCTAGGTGTTTCCTGTCAGGAAATGGCTCTTTTGGACCAAATGAAGCTTTGTTCAATCATGCCTCTGGCTGATAAAGCCATTTGGTAACGTCTGTCGAACGGGTCCCTACACCTGAGTACAGTGAGCGACCCTAAACTTAGAAAAGTCCTGAGCATGTACAGACTCAGTAAACACAATCTCAGGCTCAAACCTGGCCGCCAAGTATGTGAGGTCCTGTCACGAAGAAAGAGCCTCCAGCAGGACAGTACTACCAACACACTCACTACAGACATTTATATAAATATTATAAGATTTAATATATTTTTTTATATATTTTATTGCTATTTTATTGATAGATTTTTTTTCTTCATTATTATTAAATAAATAAATTATTAATTTATATGGCCTTAACATATAAAGTTACTATTATATTTTCAATAATAATATAGGTTTCATAGACAATTGGAAAAGTTTTTGGGGCAGACCTGACCTGTTGAAAAGAAGTGGTATTCATCCGTCCCGGGATGGTGCTGCTCTTCTCTCTAGTAATATGGCACATAGTCTCAGAACTAAAACATGACAAACTGGGGCCCAGGACAGGAAGCAGACAGACTGGCTAAACCGACCGTCTGCTGGCTGCCTCACGTTACAGAAGTCAGATAATTCCCAACACATAGAAACTCTTGCACCTAGATATTATCACATAGAGACTGTGTCTGTACCCCGAATTAGTAAAAACAAAAAACTTCCAAACCCATTAAATGGTAAAAATTGAATTGATGTTCAACAAATAAAAAATAGAGATAATAATGATAAACAAATGATAAAGCTTGGGTTGTTAAATATTAGATCACTTTCTTCAAATGCACTTATTGTAAACGATATTATCACAGACAATAATCTAGATGTGCTGTGTTTGACAGAAACCTGGCTAAAACCGGACAATTACATTACTTTAAATGAGTCTAGTCCTCAAGGTTATGATTATCGACACAATCCTCGACAGAAAGGAAAAGGGGGAGGTGTTGTTGTAATTTATAGTAATATTTACAGTATCAGCCAGAAGTCATTCAAATATAATTCCTTCGAAGTGATGGTGCTTTACGTAACATTATGTAAGTTGGCATTTGTGTTGGCTACTGTATACAGGCCACCAGGACACCATACAGACTTTATCAAAGAGATTGCCGATTTTCTATCAGAATTAGTACTAGCTGCAGATAAAGTCCTTGTTGTTGGTGATTTTAATATCCATGTAGATAATAAAAAAGACTCATTAGGATTGGCATTTACAGACATTCTAAACTCTATTGGTGTTAGACAACACGTGTCGGGACCCACTCATTGTTGTAATCATACTTTAGATCTAATATTGTCACATGGAATCGATATTGATGCGTGACAACATCTCAGATAATTATCTAGTCTTGTGTATACTACATTTAGTCAAAAAGGCTAAACTGCCTCCCTGCCATAAATATGGTAGAACCATCACTTCTACCATTAAAGATTGCTTTATAAATAATCTTCCTGATCAGTTTCATCGCCTTAGCATACCAGACAGCTTAGAAGACCTCGATATTGCAACAGAAACTATTGCCTCTGTCTTTTCCAGCACATTAGACTCAGTTGCTCCTTTGCGTTTAAAAAAGATTAAGGAAATTAATCCAACACCATGGTACAATGAGCACACTCGGGCCCTAAAAACAGCAGTTAGAAAAATGGAGCGCAGCTGGAAGAAAACAAAACTAGAAGTATTTCGCATTTTGTGGAGAGAGAAAATGACTGAGTACAGAAAGGTCTTAAAAACTGCTAGATTCTTCTTTTAGAAGAACATAAACACAACCCTAGGTATTTATTTGATACAGTGGCTAAATTAACAAGAAATAAAGCTTCAACTTCTGATGTTTCCAAAGAGCACAGCAGTAATGACTTTATGAACTTCTTTACTTGCAAGATTGATAATATTAGAGGAAAAATTATAACCATGCAACCGTCTACTACAGTCTTGTGTCAGACACTGCATTTGACACTATCGATCACAATATTCTTCTAAACAGACTTGAAAATTATGTTGGCATTAGTGGTTTGCATTGGCATGGTTAAAATCATACTTATCCCTACCGTTATCAGTTTGTAGTAATAAATGATGAGATGTCATATCAATCACAAGTTAAATATGGAGTACCGCAAGGCTCAGTACTAGGACCGTTGCTTTTTACTCTGTACATGCTACCGTTGGGAGATATCATTAGGAAGCACGTCGTTAGTTTTCATTGTTACGCTGATGATACTCAGCTCTATATTTCTTCGCGCCCTGATGAAAATCACCAATTCGCTAAATTAACAGAATGTATAGCTGATATAAAAAACTGGATGACCAGTAATTTCCTACTACTAAATTCAGGAAAAACAGAGATTCTAATTTTTGGACCGAAAACTTCTTCACACAATAATCTAGAATACTGTCTAACACTTGATGGCTGCTCTGTTAAGTCTTCGTCGTCAGTTAGGAACCTGGGTGTGCTCTTTGATACCAATCTTTCATTGGAAGGCCATGTTACTAGCATCTGTAAAACTGCATTCTTCCATCTTAAAAATATATCTAAATTACGACATATGCTCTCAATGAAGAATGCAGAACAGTTAGTTCATGCGTTCATGACCTCAAGGCTAGATTACTGTAACGCTCTACTGGGTGGTTGTTCCTCCCGCTTGATAAATAAACTACAGCTCGTACAAAATGCAGCAGCTAGAGTTCTTACCAGAACTAGGAAGTATGACCATATTAGCCCAGTTCTGTCGTCACTGCATTGGCTTCCTGTTAAACATCGTATAGATTTTAAAATCTTGCTAATTACTTACAAAGCACTAAATGGTTTAGCTCCCCAGTACCTAAGTGAGTTCTTAATACATTATAGTCCTTCACGTTTATTGCGATCTCAGAATTCAGGCTAGCTAATAATACCTAGAATATCAAAATCAACTGCAGGCGGTAGATCCTTCTCCTATTTGGCACCTAAACTCTGGAACAATCTTCCTAGCATTGTTCGGGATGCAGACACACTCTGTCAGTTTAAATCTAGACTAAAAACGCATCTCTTTAACCTGGCATACACATAACACATTATCAATTTATATTTTCAAATCCGTTAAAGGATTATTAGGCTGCATAAATTAGGTCAGCCGGAACCAGGAACACTTCCTATAACACCAGATGTACTCGTTACATCAGAAAAAGAATAGCATCTACGCTAATATTCGTTTTTCTGTTTATCCCGAGGTTTACCGTAATCAAGCTGAGACCAAGGACCGGTGCCATGACACGACCACAACGCAGCCCTGAAGTATCAGCAGAGATCGAGTCAACTAGATCATCCATTGTGAAGACATCATCAACACGACAGCCAGTGCCACAGTTCCTCAACAGACCGTCCATACTGGCGTGATGAATACGATCCTCAACTGGACACAACGACAACGCAGCCCTGAAGTATCAGCAGAGATCGAGTCAACTGGCTCATCCATTGTGAAGGCCTCATCGACATGACAGCCAGTAGCACAGTTCCTCAACAAACCGTCCATACCGGCGTGATGAATACGATCCTCAACTGGATGGAACTGAAATAAATACTTTGATTGTTGCAATTCTATCAGACTTATGATAGCAACCTGATTTTAACAAAGCACTGTTCACCAGAGGAGAACTGGCCCCCCGACTGAGCCTGGTTTCTCCCAAGGTTTTTTTTTCTCCATTTTAACACCTATTTGCCACTTGTTTGCCACCTGATGTCACCTGACTTGACTTGACTGATATTGTGTCAATGCATAATTGTGAACAAGTAAATCATTATTTACTAGCTTATATATGCTTAACTAATGCATAATTCAGGACCCTTAAAATGTAAAGTTATCATTAATTACTAGTGTGTTAATTCTTAAGTAATGCTTATTTGTGAACAAGTTCATCATTAAAGCTGCAGTTCATAAGTTTTGCCTCTTTGTCGCCATCTCTGTTTGAATTGCAGTTATATGCGTAATTATTACCATTACGTGTGTTGTGCATTGGCACGACTCCTCAGTGCGGATGAATCTAATGTTTGGTGTCAGTCACCACATCAGTGTGGATACTGTACTTTGGAAACACATATTCTACATCTTGGAAGTATGACCAAAATAAGAATTTTCACCAGAAAATGTCATCTGAATAAGTAAGTAATATGTCTGTTACTTTTGTTCTGACCAGCTGAGGAAAAAAGCATTAGGCCTACAATAAATCGCGCTGCCAATGGTGATCAAATCTAACAATCACTTAGTTTGGATCATGTCTGTCACAGACACGTCAGGTTCCACCTCCCTGCAATACCCACGCACTCAATCACCGGAGTTCTAATCACCGCCACCTGCACGTCATCATCACAGCAATCACCAGCACTATATCTGCCACACTCACACACACAGTCATTGTCCGGTCTCGTACGTATCACAGACTAATGTATACTTACCTCAAGGACTCCTATCTGCTACTTACCTGCTTCCAACTTACTTTTCTCTAGTCATCCTCCTGTGTGCTTCTCCGTGTGTGTGAGTGTTCCCCATCTTCAGTCATCTGGATTATCCTCCAAGAACTCCTTCTGCAAACCACAAAGGACAGTATCATTCTCCTATCATCTCATCAAACTCTCCATTTACCATTTACTCACCTGATCTCTGCTGATATCAATAAAACTGCCATACTTGCTTTTACATCTGCCTCCATGCCGTCTGTATTGTAACAGAAGACCGGACCCACAAAACGACAGGATATCAGCATGAGCCAACCACACCCGTTCCTCGTAGATGCGCTGCGGCGAGCACTCACTCCACCACAACCATCGTCACCAGCACCTGTCGCCGCTTCCTCGTTCACTTCTTCGTTTCACTCTCCAACCATGCACGCCAGTCCCATGGCCAGGCCGGCGCCCTACTCAGGATCGGCGGAGGATTGCAATGGATTCCTCCTGCAATGTGAGCTGGTCCTGGAGATGCAATCGCAACTCTTCCCCACTGACACCGCTAAGATCACCTTCATCATCTTACAACTGCAAGGTAAAGCTCTCCGCTGGGCGGACGCACTCTGGATTCAAAAGGCTCCGTGGTGAAATCCTATTCAGCCTTCGTCTCTCATTTCCGCAAAGTCTTTGGAAAACCCCTCTCAGATTCATCAGTTGGTGAGAAACTCTATAATTTGAAACAAGGATCTAACTCAGTGAGTGATTATGCCTTGCAGTTCCGTACTCTGGCTTCAAGAAGCGGGTGGAATGAACAAGCCCTCATCACCTCTTTCCGCCAGGGGTTGGAGCCGAAGTTGCGATTGCATCTCGCTGAATGCGAGGACACCATCGGCCTCGAACGCTTCGTCCAACTCGCCATCCGCGTAGGCACTCGTATGTAGTCGTGTCTCGAAGAATACCAGGGCCAGCCACTTCCACACTCCCTCCTCCGTCGGTCCGAACCCGTCAGCTCCCCAGAACCAGCCAGCGAACCCATGCAACTTGACAACTCTCGCCTCTCCCGTACCGAACGTAAACGAAGGCTGACCCTGAATTTATGCCTCTACTGTGGTTCTCCTGGGCATGAGCTCTCCGCATGCCCAATCCACCCTCCAAGACCTCTGGTGAGTGCCATCATTCCCTCCATCATCTGGGGCGAACACTGTTTTTCCAACTGCTTCTCCGGGTTTCCTGTTCCTCCTTCTCCACATCCAAAGGAAATCACTGTCTGCGCTACCTCCATCGAGAGCCCCATCGAGAAGCGATCCATCGACATCCCATCCTGTTACGCCCCCTTCAGCGACGTCTTCTGCCCGCAACGAGCCTCCAAACTACCTCCACATCGGCCATGGGACTGTGCCATCGATCTGCTACCGGGTGAGCCAGTGCCGAGGAGGAAGAAGGCCATGGAGGAATATATTGAAGAGGCCCTTAATCAAGGATACATCCGCCCGTCTACTTCCCCTGCTGCTTCCAGCTTCTTCTTCGTGGCTAAAAAGGACGGAGGCTTGCAGCCCTGTATAGAGTACTGGTCTCTCAACAAAATCACCATTAAATTCCGTTATCCACTTCCCCTCGTCCCAGCAGCCCTGGAACATCTCCGTGGTGCCACTGTGTTCCCTAAGCTGGACCTCCGCAGCGCGTACAACCTCATACGGATACGCGAGGGGGACGAGTGGAAGACCGCCTTTGTCACGCCCACCGGCCATTACGAATACCTGGTCATGCCCTATGGACTAGTCAGCACCCCCTCCGTATTCCAGGATTTCATTCATGAGGTGCTCCGGGAGTTTCTCCACAAGTTCGTGTTGGTTTATATCGACGACATCTTCATTTACTCCCGGAGCATGGCCGAACATCGCCACCACGTTGCGGAGGTCATCAAGCACTTACGGCAGTTCCAACTGTTTCTCAAGGCGGAAAAATGCTCCTTCCACCAGTCATCTGTCCACTTCTTGGGATGCTTCATTGATCACAGTGGCATCCGGATGGACGAGGGGAACGTAGATGCCATCAGATCCTGGCCCACACCTACAACCATAAAAGAACTCCAACGCTTCCTAGGCTTCGCCAATTTCTACCGCCGATTCATCAAAGGCTACAGTTCCATCGTCTGTCCATTAACCAACCTCCTTCGTTATCAGCCCAAGTCTCTGTCCTGGTCCGAAGATGCCACACAAGCCTTCGAAGCCCTCAAGCACGCCTTCACCACCGCTCCCCTCCTCGTCCACCCTAACCCTGACCTTCCTTTCGTCGTGGAAGTGGACGCGTCCACCACAGGAGTGGGAGAGGTCCTCTCCCATCAGCAGGGGCAGCCAAGTAGACTTCATCCATGCGCCTTCTTCTCCCGTAAGCTCAACCCGGCGGAGGTCAACTACGACATCGGTGACCATGAGCTCCTGGCCGTCAAGCTCGCGTTGGGGGAATGGAGGCATTGGTTGGAGGGAGCCAAACACCCTTTCCAAGTGCTAACAGACCATAAAAACTTAGAGTATCTCAAGGCTGCTAAAAGACTGAACCCTCGTCAAGCTTGCTGGGCTATGTTCTTCTCAAGATTTGACTTCATTATCTCCTATCGTCCGGGCTCCAAGAATCTCAAGGCTGATGCCTTATCCCGTCTCCATGCTCCTGACGAGAAAAATGAAACTCCAGAACCCATTCTTCCAGAATCCCTCTTCGTGAGTCCCATCCAGTGGTCCGAGGAAACTCTGCCCTCCTCCAAGGCCTCCACCCACACTCCGCCGGGTTGCCCGCAAGATCTCCAATACATCACCCGAACACGACGCACTCCACTAATCCACGCAGCTCACTCATCACTTGGCACTGGTCACCCGGGGGTCAATGAGACCCTCTTGCTACTGAAAGAGCACTTCTGGTGGCCCAACTTGGCCAGGGATGTCAGAAGGTACATGCAGGGCTGCAGGGAGTGCGCCATCTCCAAGAGCCCTCATCATCTGCCGGCCGGCAAGCTCAATCCTCTGCCCGTTCCTGAGCGACCATGGTCACACCTGGGAGTGGATTTCATAACGGATCTCCCACCTTCAGACGGTCACACCTGCATCCTCGTGGTAGTGGATCGATTCTCCAGAGTCTGCCGACTAATTCCTCTTCAAGGTCTACCTACCTCTCTAACCACTGCAGAACTAATGTTCAACCACATCTTTCGTTACTATGGAATCCCCGAGGACATCGTATCTGACAGAGGGCCCCAGTTCATCTCCGGAGTCTGGAAAGCCTTTCTGTACCTCCTGGGTTTGACCGTACGGAAGATCCAGGAGATCGGCCGCTTCCTGCGTACCTTCTGCCATGGCCACCAGGACTCCTGGAACCAGTACCTGGGTTGGGCCGAGTACGCCCAGAACTCTCTCCATCAACCTTCCACCGGATTAACACCCTTTCAATGCTTACTCGGTTACCAACCCCCACTGTTCCCCTGGGACGGGAAACCCTCCAACGTTCCTGCTGTCGACTACTGGTTCCGGTAGAGCGAGAGGGTATGGGACTCAGCCCACCATCAGCTGCAGAGGGCCCTGTGCAGATGCAGGATGACAGCCGACCTTAGTCGCTCCAACGCTCCCAACAACCAGCCAGGGCAGAAAGTCCCCGCTTCATTTGCCCATTCACCATCAACAAGCAGATCAACCCCGTCATGTATTGTCTTCAGCTCCCTCCACAATACAAGATTCATCCCACTTTCCATGTTTCCCTGTTAAAACCTCACCACCCTTCTGTCTCTCCTTCCACAGAACCTGACATGACAGCCGCCGAACCCCCCCTTCCACTTCTTCTGGAGGATGGAGCTGCATACGAGGTTCGTGAAATTCTGGACTCCCGGCGCCGTGGTGGTCTCCTGGAATATCTCGTCGACTGGGAGGGCTACGGGCCAGAGGAGCGGTCGTGGGTCCCGAGAAACGACATCCTTGACCCCAACCTGCTACAAGCCTTCCACGCCAGCCACCCGGACAGACCTGCCCCACGCCCTCAAGGTCGGCCACCACGACGTTGGGGTCTTCGGCCCTCAGGAGCGGGCCGTGGGAGGGGGGGTACTGTCACAGACACGTCAGGTTCCACCTCCCTGCAATACCCACGCACTCAATCACTGGAGTTCTAATCACCGCCACCTGCACGTCATCATCACAGCAATCACCAGCACTATATCTGCCACACTCACACACACAGTCATTGTCCGGTCTTGTACGTATCACAGACTAATGTATACTTACCTTAAGGACTCCTATCTGCTACCTGCTTCCAACGTCTCCAGTGTCTCCAGTGTCTCCAGTCATCCTCCTGTGTGCTTCTCCGTGTGTGTGAGTGTTCCCCGTCTTCAGTCATCTGGATTATCCTCCAAGAACTCCATCTGCAAACCACAAAGGACAGTATCATTCTCTTATCTCATCAAACTCTCCATTTACCATTTACTCACCTGATCTCTGCTGATATCAATAAAACTGCCATACTTGCTTTTACATCTGCCTCCGTGCCGTCTGTATTGTAACAATGCCAAATCATGGAAATTATTATTACTGTTATACTTTGTTCTCAAATTTTTAATGTTAACAACATCAGCATTGCATGACTGTGTGTATTAAGTGTGTATTAGCATTACCTGTGGATTTAAATTTATGTAGCCACTCCACAGTCTGACTTCTTTTGCTTTTGACTACAGGTGAATCCAGTTGTCACTGATGATTGTCATTTGTATCTTTCTGGATTACAATCCGCCATCAAAATGATAAGTTTAATTATTTCAGCTGCTGTGAGAAAAGGCTATAAATGATCCACTACAAGCAGCATCCTCTCAGATATAGCTACTAGCTGGGACTCCTTTCTGTTACTTTTCTCTTACTTTCTGTTTACAGACGTGACGCAATGATGCAAAGACAAACAGCTGCATGCACGAATTTCCCGCAGAAACCCACCTGCACTGCTCTTATTAGAAAACATTATTACAAGCTTACCATTGTGAATCGAGCTAAGGTAAGGAGATAGCTTTGAACACTGGCTGGTTATGTACTTGCTCAAAAATTTATTTTGGATAATGTTTTACCAAAAATGTTACAGACAGCAGCTTTAATTAATGCTTAATAATGCATTATTCTGGACCCTTAAAATAAAGTGTTACCAAAAAATGGAATAAAATTAAAAATTACAACCCAGGTCATCAACCCAGGAGTGTTAGATGATTAATATTTATAGTGCAACACTCACTTACCATTCAGAATTTCTTATGGTAACAAAATGATTACAAACTTGCTAAAATAAACAACCCGTGAACTGGGTTTTAAATAGACATTTTTGGACATATTAATATCACAAGTGTTATGGTCACGCCGGTCCCGGACTCCGTTTCCCATGATCCTCCCTGTTCCACACCTGAATGCACTTCCCTCATCATCTCTCCGGCTCTCCCTGGATTCCCTGCACCTGGTCTTTGTCGTTTACACACCCTTTATATTGGACTCACTCCCTGCACACTGTTTAATAAATACCCTGTGTTGTAGAAGTACCGATTCTGCCTCATCCCTGCTGCAGCACCGCTTGTAACAACAAGAATTCTCAGTAGACTAGATACATCATTTTTAATTACATTTATTCTTAATATTCAGTAAAGTTTTATTTTAATACAAGCTCTGTTTGTGGGGGGCCTATATGAAGTATCGATCCATGGGCTGCTTAGTTGTATACCTAGAAAGAAATGCTTCCATTAACATTAATAGGCCAGACAGCAAAGAACATACCTCCTCCAGTGGTACCTCCTGGTCTTGGTTCATATCCATGACAGGAAACAGTGGCTCAGGACTGTCCTGCAGCCAGATGAACAAAAAGCCCTCAGGAACACCCTTCTGCAGCTGTAGTAGTTCCAGCTCAAACAGCAACACGGCACTGCTGGGTACACCCAACGCTTGAGAAATGGAGAGAGAGACAGACATACAGAGAGGATCAGGGAAAACTGGGATATCTAAGAGACTAAAGCCTAGATGGTATATACCATACATACAACTAGTACATGTTTTGCATACCATCATAGTTAGCATGGCTATCAGTGGGCAGTAATGCATTACGCTATTTACATATGAGAGTGATGTAGAAACAAGGTGGTGTTGTTTATGGTTTCCAAACATCACAACAAGTTACATTAAAGTCAAAACAAAATGGACCATTTTTTCATGGAATAAAATGGTATATTTATTGTAAATGACTTAGTGCACAAAATTATTTTTTAAATTAATGTGCTTCATAATCTTTAATCAAAATAACTTCCCCTTCCTCTTGCAGCGACATCTCTTCGCTTTTCTAATGATGTGTTTACTGGTGCAAGAGCGGGACAACCTGTCACTGCAGCAACAGCAAACCACAATCATCCAATAAATTCCCCATGGACAAAATCAAGTCCCGGCCTAAATTTTTTCAAGCAGCCAGTTCAATCTTTTTTTTGGTTTTTTTTGGTTTTTTTTATACATCCTTTATTTTACCAGGATAGTCCATTGAGATAAAATCATTTTTTCAAGGGAGTCCTGGCCAAAATGGAAGCACAAAAAGTTTCACATAAAGCAACAAACAAACACATAAAACTAACAAATCTTACATAAAATTTTACCCGGCACTCATATAATGACAAATCAAAAGTTATTTAAAAACATGCAGATGCTTCCTGTAGATTGGTTTATAAGAGATTTTTAAAGAGGGGAGTGTTTCCAACATTATTCTCTGTAGCTCGTTCCATAACCAGGGAGCCTAAAAAGAGAAGGCAGTTTTGCCAAGCTCTGAATGTACTCTAGGAACATTTAAAAGTTAAACAAGACTACACTTTAAAGTTTTAAGACTAAAACCTTAAAATGAATAACATTTCTGTAATTGTTTAACCATTTTGTTAGACTGGGTAAACCCAGCCTGATCTGCCGGCGATTTGATTTCGCCCGGCAACTCAGTCTGGAAACCTCTACTGCTTCTGTTACACTTTTGCGGGAACCAATCACACCCGCTATTGGCGGGTATAACACGATGGCGATAGAGAAGTGACGGCAAGCACGACCTTCAATTAAATTCTTTTTAACCTCTCGACGAAGCAAACAACCTGCAAAAATCGCTCGATGCCATTGCTGTTTCTGCAAACCACTGATCAGTGCTACAAACCAATACAAACTAAACCTGTCTGGAGTTTTCGCGTCGCTCTGCAAAGTACAGTAGGTGGACAACCAAAATGGGTATTACCGCCGCGCATACCGCCGCCGCAGGGCCGCGGCGTTAACTGAAATTCAGTCGCATGTAAAAAAACTACCGCCAGGTGGCGCAAAGGGACGGATTGGAAAGTGACTGTAATGATAAAATGTCGGTTTGTAAACGGAGATGAAAGGACGAAGTAAAACAACAACATTACAGTATAACCTTTTAACATCCTTAAAAACCATTAGAAAATTTAAAGTGAGAGTTAATTTCAAAACGTGGGATAGTCTTAGGCTACTCTATGCATCAAAATTTAAAAGAAAGACCTTTACACAAAATCTTACTGCATGCTATTGTCATTAAACAGTCAATAGGCATATATATATATATATATATATATATATATATATATATATATATATATATATATATATATATATATTATATATTAGGAGCACACACACGGATTATAAATTTAATATTTTCATTCTGTAATATTTTCATTCAGAACAGTCCATGATTAAGACCACATTAATAGCAATAATTCTTATTTACTGCTATTGTTCTTGATTTTTTTTTAATTGTTCTTGATTATTATTATTATATATATATATTTTGGGGGGCTATTATATATGCTATGTAATGTTTAGTGATTTTGATGTCGCAGGCTAAAATACCGGCAGGAATAAATATTTAGGCAAATTTACTAATTAAAACTAAAGGTGTTCATCTGTGATTGTACATCAAGAGCAAGGACACATTGTGTGCATTTTGTTTTGTGCTTTTACCAGACCGAAACGCTCGATTGTCTGTGTGAAAACTGTGCGTGTGCACGAGCGCCAAGAGAACTGATAACAGCAGCAACGAGCACTGGCCATGATTTCAGAAACAACACGTTCCAGCGGATAGATCGCCTCTTATTTAACACAGACCTAACAGTTATATCTTATCGAATTGAGATATTTCTTTCTTTTTAGGTACAATTATTGCTGAGTTTAAGTTAACTTTTGAGACGTTTCAGATTCTCGCAGAGAGACAGCTGAAAGCGCACCCTGTTTGTTTTATTTTATTTTATTATTCAAAAGTACAAGGTTTTGTTGTTATTGTGAGCGTACACAAATAAAAGTAGACCATTCGTAGTCTTGCATCAATCTGTAAGCTATCGCCAAAAATGACGGAAGGCCTGTTTTTGTTTCAGCTGTCATGAGGAAAAAATCCACCAGAACGCGCCGACGCTTTCGTCGGCCAGAGGGATAAAAATGTAGCCAATTTAGTTTCATATTTATATTTAAATATTGGGCTATTGCCTGTTATTTTTAAATGAATAAATACCACCTATGTTCATTATGAAAAGGGAATAGCATGACGGATGCGCAATGTCGGAAGACAAATGCAGCGGGTTATACATAGTTTGACCACTTCATTAAGTTTGGTTTTATAGTATCTAAGTCTTTCTTTAAAGTGAATTTCGTTTTGTAGAAATTGTATCTTAATTTCAATCAATGTTTCATCAACCAATTGCCTATATTTGATAAATAGGAAGAAAACCAAACGTAGGGTGTGGAATGGAAACGAAACCATGTTTCCGCGGCCTTTGAATAATGCTGAAGCAATATACGTCTTTCTGTTTTAATTAAATTTATGTATTACTTTATTACATGTCTTTATTACTTAAATAATTGATAAGATGTTTTTGGTCGAACAATATATTTTAGCTGGTCTACTTAGACACACATTTGCGTAGTGGCTTATTGTGCAAACTTTTTTTTCCTACCACACGCCAAACTCATAACATATCTTGCAGATTTAAAAAAAAAAAAAAAAAAAAACACGACGCTCCGACTTTTACAAAATCCCTCCTTGCTCCAGTCAAAACTTCGCACATACTCTGCTCGGCAGCAGCAGACGCTGGCAAACGCGCGGGGGAGGGTCGATCCCATTCGGAACTTCTGGAGTGGAGCGTGAAAAACTGCAAAACACTGCAAATCTCCATAATACAAACAAATAAAGAAACTTACTGCAAATACTCATAACAGAGTCTAACAATTGTGTATTTCGTCAGCTTATTTCATATGATCAGATCAGGATGTTAAAATTAACAAAAAGCACCAAGATTGCAAAAAGGCCTGTCACGCATAGCTTAGGCTAATATTTTGAGTCTCCTGCCCTCTGGATTAATGGCTTTGGTGACAAACATTTTAAACAAAGCGCCCTTCCCCCATCTCAAACTTGTCAAGCACTGTTAGGTTGGGTGAGTGCTTTTTATACACACAAGATAATGTAAAAAAATATACATTTATATATAAATGGAACACAATCGGTTTGTTGTTTTTGTTTGTTTTTCTTTAACATTTTTATTTTATTTGGATGGCAGATTATGTACAGTTATTGTTCTAATAATATACGGAACCATAATGTTACATATCTTGGTCAATTCTTTCGAGCTGCTTTACAGCTTAACCACAGTTTGCATCAGCAGTTACTGAAATTAACTGAATCAACACAGGTCTGCTGATATAAATAAATATGTCTAAATAAATAGCAAAAAACAAGATTGGGTTTGTACGGTCCATCTGAACTATAATTTAATGATTTATGTTATGATGTTATAGAAGTACAATGTACAGATGCCTATATGTTTTGCACACAGTAATATTTAATAAAGAATCTTAAACTTCCAATGTTAAACATGTTCTCGTCATTTTGCTCTTAACTGCAGTCAAAATACAAATAGGCCTATATATTCATATGCATTGTGTAGTCCATTGTGGAGAGTAAGATTAGGCGCAAACTCTACAGCAGAAACGTTTATCTTAATAGCCTAGCACTTGTTGAATAACAAAATGTTGATTATTGGGATAACGTTTTTTTTTTGTTTTTTTTTTCTTCGTAATTGTGTAGCTTATGGCATGACATTTCTTTTTGTAATGTTTATGAGCATGTTAATGGATACAAACTGCACAATTGCAGTTTATCAGATTGTTACATAGCTATAGTTGAAACATTAACACATTAAAATTGTCTGATAATCATACAGTAGTTAACATGAACCCATTGTAAGCGATGTATTACCATTACATCATGGGCGTACGGGACACCCCCCATCCTATGATGGGCCCCGGCGCAGATTATTTACTATTTAGCCTTTGCTTTTTTTAGAACTAAACTCAATTGACTAAAGATAAAAATAAAGCATCCAACTGAAGCCCAAAAATGCAAGCAGAATACCACAGAAACTAGTGCTAAATTCACTGTTGTTTCCATCGCCGTATGTAAGGTAGCCAAGACAACAGCAAGCTTTGATGCGCTGTGATACTGTTAGCGGTCGTGTGCCGACACAAATAAATATGTTCGGTCTTTGCTGAGATATTATTATTATTATTATTATTATTATTATATTGCCCAAACGTAAATAGCATATAAGTCTAGAGTTAGGCTATTTCTTTATTCTTTTACTGTAAATACATGAATTTAGTTTTGAAATTTGTGTCTAACTTAGAATTTAGAGCAGCTAAAATATAGCCTATTGTTAGACCGAAACATCTTATCAATTAATTAAGTAACAAAGACATGTATTTAAGATATTTAATAAAAACAGAAAGACTTCTTGCTTCAGCCTTTTTCAAAGGCCGCGGAAACATGGTTTCGTTTCCATTCCACTCCTGACGCTCATGGTTTTCTTCCTAATTAAATATAGGCAATTGGTTGATGAAACATTGATTGAAATTAAGATACAATTTCTACAAAAAAAAAAAAATTTCTAACGAAATTCATTTTAAAGAAAGACTTACATAAAACAAAACTTAATAAAGTGGTCAAACTTATGTCTGACCCGTTGCATTTGTCTCCCAACATTGCGCATCCGTCATGCTATTCACTTTTCAATGATCAACATTGGTGACATCTTTAAAAAAAAAAAAAAAAAAAAAAAAAAAAAAAATAGGCTATAGCCCAATATTTAAATATAAATATGAAACTAAATTGGTTACATTTTTATCCCTCTGGTCGACGAAAGCGCCGGCGCGTTCTGATGGATTTTCTCCTCATGACAGAAACAACTTAAATCAGGCCTTCCGTCATTTTTGGCGATAGCCTACAGATTAGTACAAGAAAACAAATGGTCTACTTTTATTTGTGCGCTCACGATAACAACAAAACCTTGCGCTTTAGTACAATAAAATAAATAAAAACAGGGTGAGCTTTTAGCTGTCTCTCTGCGAGAAACTGAAACGTCTCAAAAGTGAACTTAAACTCAGCGAATAATTACCTAAAAAGAAAGAAATATCTCAATTCGATAATAAATTTGTAGGTCTGTGTTAAATAAGAGGTGATCTATCCGCTGGAATGTGTTGTTTCTGAATTTGATATTTGATATTTTAAGGAATAGAATAGGCTACACTCCTGCATTTAAATGCGGCTGCAGGAGTTGCAGTTTTTTATGACGTTTTATTAATCCGTCCATTCTTTTTAGTTTCAATGATTTAGCTAAATCGTGCCTTAATAATGGGTGCGAAATTATTCAGTGACTCACGTTTTACTAAAATAAAGGGATATAATTCATGAAACACGCAACAATTTATTAATCAGTGTCCAAACAGATGGGCTATATTTTTCCTAAGTAGTTATCTGTCAAATAAAGGACAGGTAACGAATAACAAAGTATGTGCGAGTCAAAAATCCATGCTGTTTTATTAAAGGAGTTTAAAATATAAATAAAACATGTATTTGTGATAAATATCTTACATTTTGCATAAAGATAATTTGTTGGATAACATGTGGTTAAAGCGCCACTCAGCGGTCAAAAGCTGCAAATGCACTTTGCGACGCGGCGGCGGCGGCAGGCGCGGCGGTAGAAACACCGTTTTGGATGGCCACCTACTGTACGTCACCCGGATCGTTGATCTGATTGGTTGAAGGACTATCCAATTGTGTGAATAATGCTCATTGATCACGCCTCTTGTGCAGTAGAAAAACATAGCAGACTCCCCAGACCAATGTTCAATTTTAAATTGAGCTTGGTCTGGTGATAGCCAGACAACCATTTTGTAATATTTAGTTGGTTTGCTGTGAGACACAAAAGACGTTTTCTCCTATGCAGCGACTGACAATACAACCATAAGATACACCAAAACACAACATAAATTCACAAGTGACATCAATTTTATTTTTTCGCTGTACTCCAAATCTTTAGAATCCATATTTTTGCAAGGAACAGATCCAAATTCAGCCCTTTATCCAGCGATCTTAATTCTCAGCAGCAATCGTCAGAGGTGGGTAGAGTATCCAAAAACTGTACTCAAGTAAAAGTACAAGTACTTATAGAAATATTTACTCAAAGTAAAAGTGAAAGTAATAATCTTAAAGGTGCTATAGAGGATTGTGACGAGCAGGGCGGGCGAGAGCCGTGAGGGAGCGGACGAGCTCCGGAGGCATAAAAGGAGGAGTGACATCAGTGAAGGACGAGAGAGGACCAGGCCTGGACTTTATGTTATGGTTTTGTTGTTTGTGTGGCCGGCAGACGTCCGCGAGGGTCTGCCGACATTACTTTCGTTTTGTTCTTTGTTTATTTTGGATTAAAGTTTTGTTGAATGTTCGCCGGTTCCCGCCTCCTTCTTCCCACATTTACGAACTGTGTTACAAGGATGTTTTCAACAACTGAGAAATCAAAGACTGTTACTGAGTTTTTGAAATGAGCGCATGTGTAAGAACAACCCCCCTCCTTCACAGATCATTTCGAGGGAACGCCTCCCAAAACTCAAGTATTGGAACACAAGTGTTTGTTTACCACCGGCATTCGCTGTGTCGTGTTAGTGGATTCATTATGTCGGACTCACAGCAGGTAACTCATAATCTGAGGTTGTTACTCCTGACAAAAACATTGCATGCGGCACCTGTGGAAAGTTACTGGAGCGCGCACGTCTCTCACAAGGAACGTCATATCAGTGATTGACAAGCAAGAGGGCCAATCGTTTATGCGATGATCACACAAACGATTGGCTGATGTTTTTAAGGCCTTATGTAGGAACTGTGGACGAACCAGACAAATGAATCATTCAGATGATTCTTTCAAAACATAATTCTAATTCAGAATTGAGGTTCCGGCTCCGGCCCGTCTGCAGATAAAGCCAGGCTGATTACTTTTACGACACATGCTTCCTGATAGCAGAAGCAACATACCAAAGGGTCACCCAAGAAGACAGAGAGACAATCCAGACCCTTTTGTTTCCTTACTTCACAGGAAAGCCAAAGAGACTGTTGAACAAATAAATCTGCTTCAAAATTGTTCCAACAATTTTAACGGACTTATCAAACATCTTTTAACTACATACATTTTGCATTATGTGTCCACAAGTACTACCTGTAAACAGTTAGGCTTTAGAACACTCACAATTCATGTAAATGTGTTAACTCTTGACTGAATGACTGAAAGTATGCCTTATTTGGACTTAATTTGATTCTTTCCCCCTTTCCTATATCCTGACTTGAATGAAATCTGTTTAAAATGTATTGTATCCCATTTAATAGAAATTAAGTTAAAATGGCACTCTCTGCTGAAGCAGAAACAGGATGTAACACTTATGTTTTATTGGGGGCAGAGGAAGGCCCTCTTGAAACAGAACAATGTCTGATTGGCCAGGACTCCTCAGAGGGGTGACAAACAACTAAGTTTAAAGGATCATATTGCAAGATAGTGAACGAGAGAAGTTGGTTAGTAAACGAGAAAGGAGTTGGTTCTGTTCTGGGAAAAGAAGCCAAGACAAGTACCAAGAACAATGGAGTAACAAGAAGAACAGACAAGCCGCTCATTCAAGCCATCCAACCTTCACTCACTTTTCTTTTCTTTACTTAATTTTCCTTTACCGCTGAAAGTCTTGTGTCCTAAGTTTCGCCGCAAAGTTCAACCAACGACTTTTGCCGCTTCAACTCCAGCGACAAAGAGACTTCCTTCATCGTTCCACACGGACCTGATCTGGACCAATCATTGACTTGGGAAACCCCTCTCTGCACGACGAGGGAAATTCACCTTAGTCAACGCAAGCAAGTACCTCCAGATGAAAACTGAACTGGTGCATTTAAATGAATGATTCATGGTTCGTTCTGGTCTTTGAAATGCATTTATAGGAATTCGGTTAACCAGATCTCTCTCTCTCTCTCTCTCTCTTTCAAAACTCTTTCTATCTCATTTCCTTCTTACTGCAACATGTATGAATGTGTGTGTGTGTGTATGTGCGTGCCTTTGTGTTAGATTAGTTTGTGTTAGAATAAATAAAATCTCTTGTAGATTTTAAAAGGAAAGTGTCTTGTATTATGTGCTTTATGATTTAATGTCTTAAACTGTGATCAAGTTACCGTGCTCTAATCAGTGTTTTCACGATTGTTGGATATTTATATCCGTTACAAGAGCTTATTACGGCTCGAGCAAATGAACGCTGGCCGAATCAGTTGCTCGGTCATAATCTAAACAACTCTTTATAATTCCCTAAATATTTAATTTGAGATAATTTTACTTCCTAGGGTGTTTTCCCTACACTTACCTCATGCACAGATGATGTATATTGATATTATTCCTTTCAGTGCAGCTAATAAATAGTCTTTTATCAATTAGTAAAGACAGTTTCAATTAATATTGCAAAAATGTATGAAACAAAACATCCTCTATAGCACCTTTGATAGTTACTTGAGTAAGATTAAAAGAGTATCCAATGAAAAAACGGTAGCACTTTATTTTACAGTATGTGTACTTTCCTGGTACATATATAGTAATAAGTAAGTGCCTGTTATTACCCAACACTTGTCTATAGGTACAAAGTAGTTACCATGTATGTACCATTGACAATTACAGCAGTGTTTCTTATTAGTTTCCATCTACATACATGTCAGGTAAGTACCTTGTGTTACCACTCTTTTACCTGTATGTACAACATAATTACTATATATGTACCAGGAAAGTACACGTACTGTAAAATAAAGTGCTACCGAAAAAACTACTCAAGTAGCTAGTTACTAGTTATATATATATCTTTGCAACAAACACAGAAGAGTCAAGCATTATTTCTGGCATCTGTAGCCCAAATATCATTGCATGTCTTTTGCTTTGTATAACGTATACAGCTGAAGAAAGAAAGAGAGAAAACGTACTCGGTTACTAACGTAACCTCGGTTCCCTGAGATACGGAACGAGTACTGCGTATGGGAAAGGTCTCCTTTTTCTCCGTTACTGAAGCCTTTTTCAAGAGCTTGCCACTGCCAGCATCTCGAGGCAGTTGATGTGCAGATGGCTTTCCTCGTGAGTCCACGAGCCGAAGGCCGAATTGCCCTTGCAAAGAGCGCCCCAACCTGAGTTGGACACATCTGTCGAGAGCACCGTCCTTCTGGACACCGCCTGAAGGGGTACTCCTTGACTGAACCATACAGGGTTCGTCCAGGGTTTCAGAGCTGTCAAACAGGCTCGATTGACTCTGAGACGCAGGCGGCCACGCCGCCAGGCGTGAGGAGGGACCCGAAACTTCAACCAGCAGGACCAGGAAGGCGGATGCCATCAGACCTAGCATCCTCTAGAAGAACTTCAGAGGGAGATAGGCTCTGTTCCTGACTGAGTTCACGAGCTGCTGAGTCGAAGACTGCACCCAGGAACATTATACGTTGGCTGGGGAGCAGTGAGCTCTTGGCAAAGTTGACCCTGAGACCCAGGCACTCCATGTGACTGAGTAGCACGGATCTGTGATGCTCCAGCTCGGCTCGTGACTGGGCTAGGATGAGCCAGTCGTCGAGATAATTGAGAACCCGGATTCCCAACTGTCTCAGTGGGGAAAGCGCTGCGTTCATGCACTTGGTAAAAGTGCGAGGAGCTAGGGACAGCCAGAATAGAAGGACCGTATATTGGTAAGCCACACCCTCGAATGCAAATCTCAAGAATCGCCTATGATGGGGGGCTATCTGGATGTGAAAGTATGCATCTTTCAGGTCCAGCAAGCAGAACCAGTCCCCGAGGCAAACCTGCGCGAGGATCTGCTTCAGCGTTAACATCTTGAACTTCCGTATCATGAGGGAAAGGCTCAGGAATCTGAGGTCTAAGATGGGTCTGAGACCGCCATCACTCTAGGGAATGAGGAAGTAATGGCTGTAATCGCTCTCTGAGGGGGAGACTATTTCTATAGGCCCCTTCTCTAACAGAGACATCACTTCGGCTCGGAGGACGTGAGTATCGTCCGTGTTTACTGAAGTGGGAAGCACCCCGCCAAAACGCGGGGGTCTGCGAGCAAATTGGAGCAAGTAGCCTTGAGATATTATCCCCAGAACCCACTTGACACTCCGGGGATGGCCAGCCAGGCCCGCATGACATGGGGTTGAATGGCGCTGGGCCGCTGGGAGGGGGCCCGCACACCAGCTAGTTTTTAGAAATGCTCATGCATCCTCATGAACGTGGCTTGCGGGGTGAAACCGGCAAACGACACGCTGAGAAACTCAGCAAACAGATATATGCTTCTTGGAAAAAATATACATCATGAGTCCCACCTGAGTCAGGGGAGAGCATCAAGATATATTCAGTCGATGGACCCGGCAAATGACGCGTTCGGAGAGATGGCGTTTGAAGCAAAAATGCTCTTTAAACGGCGCCGGATGGCGGCAGGAGATGCGCTGAGAGGTGGCCGGAAGCGGGAAGCGGGCGGCTCGAGAGCGGCGCTCGAGACGGCGCTGTCTTCATTCGGCAGTCTCAGCTCCGTCCGCTGCGGGAGCCTCTTCGACGGCGGTGAGAACTTCTCCCAGGCAAGCTTCTTCCAGGCGGCAAAGGCTTCAGCCGGAGCAAACTGGAGTGAGTAGCCTTGAGATATTATCCCCAGAACCCACACGATACTCCGGGGATGGCCAGCCAGGCCCGCGTGACAAGGGGTTGAATGGCGCCGGGTGGCAGGCCGCTGGGAGGGGGCCCGCACACCGGCTAGTTTTTAGAAATGCTCATGCGTCCTCATGAACTCAGCAAACAGATATATGCTTCTTGGAAAAAATATACATCATGAGTCCCACCTAAGTCAGGGGAGAGCATCAAAATATATTTAGCTGAGCGGTGTCGGAAGTGAGACCGCTCTTCCTCAATAAACATGGCTTGCAGGGCAGAGCCAGCAAGTCACATGAACAGAGGTCCAACATAATGAGCATGTTAGTTCCACCAAGCACGCGCTGAGAAATTCAGCAAACTCGGCATATATATATATATATATATATATATTTAACATATGTCTAACTCGAGAATGCGGCTTGCGGGGCGGAACCGGCAAGCAACACGTAGAGAAACTCAGCGCAAACTGAATCAGCTCCATTAATAGAGTATAAAAACATGTTTCTCGGCCGAGTCGGGGGAGAACGTCACGTCATATTTCTCAATCGACGCAGCATGCGGGGCAGAACCGGCGAGTGACGCGCATTGAGATAAGGAAAAATACACTCATACAAATAGAAAATGTATCATGAGTCTCGCTTAAATCAGGGGAGAGCATCATGTCAAATTTAGCTGAGAGATTCAGATAACTTCTGCAAAAATCTGCTATATAAACTGAATGTATATAACATGGGTGTCACCCAAGAGGGGGGAGAGTGACATGTTATATTTCTCAATAGACGCGGCTCGCGGGCAGAACCGGCGAGCAACACGTAGAGAAGACTCAGTGCAAACAGCAGAAATATGCTCCATTAAATTAAGCATATAACATGTTTCTCACTCAAGCTAGGGAAGAAAGTCATGTCATATTTCTGAACTAACGCGGCTTGCGGGGGAGGGACCGGCGAGCGACACGCATTGAGATAAGGAGAAATACACTCAGATAGAAAATGTATCATGAGTCTCACCTAAGTCAGGGGAGAGCATCATGTCAAATTCAGCTAAGAGGGCGGTTCGCGGGGGAGGACCCAGCAAATGACGCGTTCGGAGAGACAGCGTTTGAAGCAAACGCCAGCGAGAAAGTAGAAAAATAAGCTCTGTACTCACCTGACGGAAGACGGCAGGGGATGAGCTGAATGCTCTCAGAATCTGAAGGCGGCAAGAGGGTGGTGCGGTGAACAGCTGCTAGAGAGCAAAGATCTGCGGAGCGAGGGGCTCTGCATGTGCCACAGCTGTGGCGCGGCATTGAGGCAACGCCGCCGGCGTGAAAACGCGATTGTAGGTCTTTTAGAGCAGTGAGAGCCGCTGGGAAAGTTCTTTTAGAGAGCGGCGTTAAGCCGCGGGAAATGCTCTTTAAACGGTGCCGGATGGCGGCAGGAGATGCGCTGAGAGGTGGCCGGAAGTGGGAAGCAGGCGGCTCAAGAGCGGCGCTCGAGGTGGCAGTCTGCGAGGGCGCTGGCGCTGTCTTCGTTCGGTGGTCTCAGCTCAGTCTGCTGCGGGAGCCTCTTCGAACTTCTCCAAGGCGAGCTTCTTCCTGGCGGCAAAGGCATCAGCCAGAGATCAGCGAAGAGAAATATGAAGTTGTTGCTGGAGGAGAGAGAACTGAAATCCTAGGGCGAAGCGCCTGCTTATATAGCTACCCCGCCCATTTCGGCGGGAATATTCGCGGGCTTTGTTGCCATAAGCCGTGCAGCTATGCCGCGCCATCATTGGTTCAACAACCTGTCTATGAGTGAACCAATGATGATGCAGTTACACTGCGTTAGGCTTCAGTAACGGGGAAAAAGGAGACCTTTCCCCATACGCAGTACGAGTGAAGTATCGAAAGGGAACTATGGGTGAGTCGGCTCTCGTCTGTGTATTCCTCCTCTCGAGCTGATTAGAAAGACTGTTCGAATGCGTTTCTCCAAAACTTTGTTTATAAAACATAATTTGTCACTTGAATTCTGCATTCCCTTGAGATGCAGACATCCAAGAGGTGGACAATTAACTGTATATACTAGTTTAGTGACACTTAGTCTACATTTTAAAACCTTTATGGCAACAATATGGCAACATTTTATTTGGACTATGGCAACATTTTTATTAAAAAAAAAAATATGTATTTGAATAGGACAACATTTGTATTTTAAAACCTTTATTTTAATATGGAAGCATGACACTTCATTCTACAATATTTCTATGATTAAATTGCTGACTCCTCCCCCATCAGCCAATCACTGTGTGTATACTCTATAGCAACAAGGTCAACCCCGCCCTTAGCTTAAGACTTCTCTCTATTCGTTAGTAAAAGCTGGTCTCAGCAGATTTGTGAATAAGTTTTAAGAGAAAACTCTTAGCTAAGAACTTTTACTGCTATTTAGGAGAACTCTTAGTGGTAAGATAAAATGTTTTGTGAATACGGCCCCAGGCTTATATAGACAGAGATAATGAGCAACAGCTAAATGTAATGAGTGCTGAGGAGTTCAGACTGGGAATTATGGGAATTGTAGCTTGTGAGGGAATGACAATAGTCTGATGTGGAGTTCCCTCTGGTGGTTCTCAAGGGCACTTTTGCTGGTGATTGTAACAGCATGTAAATGTAGTCAATATTTCTCCTGACACTTATATTAATGAGCTTGCAATGCATTCTGTGTTTGGGATTCTAAGTAAAGGATATACAGTGCCTATAGAAAGTCATCATACCCATTACCTTTTGTAACATTACACCCTGGAAAATAAAATAAATTAAGTCAAATTTTTTGAGCTGTATGTACACATTATAACCCTCATCATTAAAGTGAAAATAACATTTTAAAGGTGCCATAGAATTGAAAATTGAATTTACCTTGGCATAGTTGAATAAGAGTTCAGTACATGGAAATGACATACAGTGAGTCTCAAACACCATTGTTTCCTCCTTCTTATGTAAATCTCATTTGTTTAAAAGACCTCTGAAGAACAGGCAAATCTCAATATAACACCGACTGTGACACAACAGTCGGGATCATTAATGTGTACGCCCCCAAATTTTGCATATACCAGCCCATGTTAAAGGCATTAGACAAGGCTGCACAGCCGAGTCATCAGACATTATGCAGGTAAGCAAGCAAGCAAGGACAACAGCGAAAAATGGCAGATGGAGCAATAATAACTGACATGATCCATGATATCATGATATTTTTAGTGATATTTATAAATTGTCTTTCTAAATGTTTCGTTAGCATGTTGCTAATGCACTGTTCAATGTGGTTAAAGTTACCATCGTTTCTTACTGTATTCATGGAGACAAGAGCTGTCATTATTTTCATTATTAAACTCTTGCAGTCTGTATAATTCATAAATGCAACTTCATTCTTTATAAATCTCTCCAACAGTGTGTAATGTTAGCTTTAGCCCGTTAGCCACGGAGCATAGCCTCAAACTCATTCAGAATCAAATGTAAACATCCAAATAAATACTATACTTACATAATCGGTTATGCTGCATGACGAACACTTTGTAAAGATCCATTTTGAGGGTTATATTAGCTGTGTGAACTTTATTTATGCAATGTATTATAGAGTCGCGAGCTCGGGGGCGGGGAGCGCAACAATTTAAAGGGGAAGCATGCTGAATTGGCGCATATTTAATGATGCCCCAAAACAGGCAGTTAAAAAAATTTATAAAAAAAATCTATGGGGTATTTTGAGCTGAAACTTCACAGACACATTCAGGGGACATCTTAGACTTATATTACATCTTGTGAAAAAGCATTCTATGGCACCTTTAAAACATTCTAGAGCATTATTATCAAGTAATTAGTGAAATACCTGGTTTGGTAAAGTGATCAGCACCTTAAAGTATACCATTATAAACTTGCTCAGGTGCAACCAATCAACTTCCAGATGAAACACCAGGCTAACTGCCCCAATTGACATCAACTGTAGTGGTTTTGATTGCTTCGGAATAAACACACTGCCTAGATCAGGCCGTCCGTCCAAACCGAATGACCATGCCAGGAGGACATTGATTTGTTTTGTTTTTTGTTTGAGCTTATCAGACTGTTGAGTCTGGAACTGTAAACTCCCAGGTGTCCCAGCTTTCTAAATATTTGTTAATTATGTGTCTATCTAGAATGACTTATGAACTTGCCAAAATGGGAGGTGTGCAGTAAGGGTTAAATCCAAAAGAAAATCTATGGATGGACTTGAAGGGAGAAGTCCATTGCTGTTCACCACGGAATTTGACTGAACTTGAGCAATTCTACTAGGAAGAATGGACAAATATTCCCCAATCTAGGTGTGCCAAGCTAGTACAGACATAAAAAAAAAATCTTAATGGCTGTAATTAAAGCTGCTGTCCGCAATTTTTGGCCCTCTAGCGGTTAATAAACAGAACTGCACGCGTCTTGTGTAGGAACAGTCACACAGTTGTGATACTCTGCGGCGAGTCCTACAGTCCTTCAGTCCTTCAGTCTGGTCTGAAATAGTCCAAATATAAACAATTGTTATAAGTGTATCATAATGATTCTGGATAAGACAAAAACACGGTTTGGAAAATGGATTCATGTTGTATATTCTCATTATATAATTTTTATAAATTTTTAACGCAAAAAAAGTTGCGGACTGCAGCTTTAAAGCAAAACATTGCTCTACGAAGTATTAAATCAGGGGACTGATGATTTTTCCAACCCTGTTATTCTAGTTTTTTAGGAAAAAAAATCAGAACTGTTGCCTTTTTCTTCTCTTTTTTGTTGTAAGGCAAAACTAAGGCAATAAAGCTGGAAATGTTTTTTTTTTTTTTTTTTTTTTTTATGGGGTTTGATTTTAGGCAGTACAACACAAAGTAACTATTTCAAAGGGGTATGATGATTTTCTATAGGGAATGTAACTGTGATGCTTCCTTTAAGTTCCTTAATAAATAGCTATTTCAGAAAATAGCATAATTTTGTTGCTAACCTTTTGAAACAGCCTAAGTTGGAAACCTATTAAGGAGATTTATTATGTTTCACTATGTTTTGGTGCAATTACATTGAAACATCACTTTTCACAATCTGTTTTTAG
Source organism: Chanodichthys erythropterus (assembly GCF_024489055.1). Classification (NCBI taxonomy): domain Eukaryota; kingdom Metazoa; phylum Chordata; class Actinopteri; order Cypriniformes; family Xenocyprididae; genus Chanodichthys; species Chanodichthys erythropterus. Next base: position 38,126,158 of record NC_090235.1, read on the forward strand.
AATTGTCTTTCTAAAAACTTAGTTATAAAAGTTTATTTGGATGTATGGTGATTATTAGTATGGTTACTGACCTCCATTGGTGCCATGTGCGAGGTGGGGTGGCACAGTGATCTCTCTCCTCTCTAACACACACATGCCCTGCAAGCCTTCATCCAGACCAGAGATCAATTTCCCTTGACCTAACGTGACACGTGGGGGTTCTGGGTAGCCATCTCTGCAGATAATACATTAATAATGCTAACAGCATTTCAATAATAAAAATAATAATGATAATAATAATATTGTACACAACAGCAAACATAACACAGTAACACTCAAAACAGTTTAACACATTCAACTTACATTATAAACAGACGTTCACTAACAATCCACAGAAAATGCTTTGGTTTTTTTCCAATAATTAAATTTTTGAGTTAAATATTGTACATTATAAGTATCTGGTACAGCATATAGCCATGGCCAAAAGTATTTGTAGTGACATAAATGTTCGGTTTCGCAAGTTTGCTGCTTCAGTTGTTGTGGTGTTGATTCACATGTTTCTAGATGATTGTGCAGATCAGATGCATTTTAAATAATTGCTAAAAGCATCATTGGCCAACATAAATAAATTTTACAAAAAAAAAAATCCCAAATTTCACAGTTTTATTTATCCCTGGCACAAAATGACCAACAAACGTCATTTCAATAATCATATAATCAACACATGGGAATGTGTGAGCAAGTACTAGTCAGGTGAATTACGGACCCCCGGACATGACATGCAGGAAAAAAAATAGTAGGCTAAATTGTGCGTATGATTTTCTAATTCATTCCCTTGATTTACTAAATTGTGTGCACAATTTACTATTTAATTCCCTCGATTTATAAATCATGCGCATGATTTATAAATCGAGGGAAAGAAACAGTAAATCGTGTGCACGTTTTAGTAATCACAATCCAAACAAAGATGCTACACACATGTAACATGAGCAATTATTTTTTATTCAATAATAATAATAATAATAATAATAATAATAATACATTTATATTGCGCTTTTCTCAAACCCAAAGTTCCACAACACAAAGTAATAATAACTAGATGAGTAAAGTCAAGTCACCTTTATTTATATAGCGCTTTTTACAATGCAGATTGAGTCAAAGCAGCTTAACATTGATAACTTGTACATAATTTGGCTGCACAGCAGCTCTTAAATAATAGCGTCAATGCATGCAGATCAGAAGCACTGTTGAATAAATGTCAAGAATACTACTGAATATCAAATGTCAAGTGTCCCCAACTAAGCAAGCCAAAGGCGACAGCGGAAAGGAACCCAAACTTCACAATGGATGATCCAGTTGACTCGATCTCTGCTGATTCTTCAGGGCTGCATTGTGGTCGTGTCCAGTCGAGGATTGTATTCATAACGCCGTTATAGACGGACTGTTGAGGAACTGTGGCACTGGCTGTCGTGTTGATGATGTCTTCACAATGGATGACCTAGTTGACTCGATCTCTGCTGATACTTCAGGGCTGCGTTGTGGTCGTGTCATGGCACCGGTCCTTGGTCTAAGCTGGATACGGCCCAGATCCGGTTGACTACGGTAAACCTCGGGATAAACAGAAAAACTAATATTAGCGTAGATGCCATTCTTTTTCTGATGTAATGAGTACATCTGGTGTTATAGGAAGTGTTCCCGGTTCCGGCTGACCTAATTTATGCAGCCTAATAATCCTTTAACGGATTTGAAAATATAAACTGATAATGTGTTATGTGTATGCCAGGTTAAAGAGATGCGTTTTTAGTCTAGATTTAAACTGACAGAGTGTATCTGCATCCCGAACAATGCTAGGAAGATTGTTCCAGAGTTTAGGTGCCAAATAGGAGAAGGATCTACTGCCTGCAGTTGATTTTGATATTCTAGGTATTATCAGCTGGCCTGAATTCTGAGATCGCAATAAACGTGAAGGACTATAATGTATTAAGAACTCACTTAGGTACTGGGGAGCTAAACCATTTAGTGCTTTGTAAGTAATTAGCAAGATTTTAAAATCTATACGATGTTTAACAGGAAGCCAATGCAGTGACGACAGAACTGGGCTAATATGGTCATACTTCCTAGTTCTAGTAAGAACTCTAGCTGCTGCATTTTGTACGAGCTGTAGTTTATTTATCAAGTGGGAGGAACAACCACCCAATAGAGCGTTACAGTAATCTAGCCTTGAGGTCATGAACGCATGAACTAACTGTTCTGCATTCTTCATTGAGAGCATATGTCGTAGTTTAGATATATTTTTAAGATGGAAGAATGCAGTTTTACAGATGCTAGTAACATGGCCTTCAAATGAAAGATTGGTATCAAAGAGCACACCCAGGTTCCTAACTGACGACGAAGACTTAACAGAGCAGCCATCAAGTATTCTAGTATTCTAGATTATTGCATGAAGAAGTTTTCGGTCCAAAAATTTGAATCTGTTTTTCCTGAATTTAGTAATAGGAAATTACTGGTCATCCAGTTTTTTTATATCAGCTATACATTCTGTTAATTTAGCGAATTGGTGATTTTCGTCAGGGCGCGAAGAAATATAGAGCTGAGTATCATCAGCGTAACAAGGAAAACTAACGCCATGCTTCCTAATGATATCTCCCAACGGTAGCATGTACAGAGTAAAAAGCAACGGTCCTAGTACTGAGCCTTGCGGTACTCCATATTTAACTTGTGATTGATATGACATCTCATCGTTTACTACTACAAACTGATAACGGTCAGATAAGTATGATTTGAACCATGCCAATGCAATTTTACTAATGCCAACATAGTTTTCGAGTCTGTTTAGAAGAATATTGTGATCGATAGTGTCAAATGCAGCACTAAGATCCAGTAACACTAATAGAGAGATACAACCACGATCTGAGGATAAGAGCAAATCATTAGTAACTCTAGTCTCCTGCAGAGCTTGCACCAGTGCACATCGAGGGCATAAATATGGCCGCAAAGGAGGCGCTCGCAAGCACTCTTCTGAAACCTAAAACTGACAAAAAGTCAATTTTACCGAAAGTGCATAGAAGTGTGCCATTTGGGACAGGGTCTTGGAATATAAGGAGTGGCTATAGGTTACAGAGATATGCAGGGGCTGTCCCATGAACAGCTTTATATGTGTGTGGGGCCTTTAATTGCTAATAGTAAAGTGCTGTGAGTGATTTTTCCTCTTTCTCAGCTTAACTGTTGTTTGATTATTACTGATGATTTCATAGACAGAGGGAGATCTAATAAGCTGCGTTCACACTAATGCACTGATCTCTTTTGAAATATATAAGATATGGTTTGTCCTGTCTGTTTATTTCCTTAAAGGGGACATCGGATGCAAAATTCACTTTTACATGGTGTTTGGACATAAATGTGTTTTGGCAGTGTGTCTACACAACCACTCTATAATGATAAAAATCCACCCAGTGCTTTGTTTTTTTTTTAATCCCCACAAATCATAAGCACTTTGTCAGTTCAAGCCACTCACAGATTCTTGGTAAAGTGATGTAAATTTGCACAGGCCCCTCCCACGACTGTTGATGGACACTGCCATTTTAGCATAGACATGCCCTGAATGAGCTGTAAACAGTGCACCATTTTTTAGATGCCACGCCGGTGTAGACAAGAATGTCCCCAAAACAACTGAGGATTTTTGTAATTGGATATGAGAATGAACATAGCAGTCGTGCTTTACTCTCGACATCTGAGCCGCTGAAGATGCAGTGGATTCATTTTGTTTTTTTAATGGAATGCGCCCCCGGATCTACCTATACATGCGTTAAAAAGTTGTTTTTGCTAAAAAGTTCCTGAAGGATGGATCAGTACCTCCAGAAAACGTGAGTAACATCAGGAATGGGCAAAAATCAAATCAAAATGTATTTTAAAATAAAATACCAAATACCTTAACATTAAATGTATCAAAATAAACTACAAAATGCAGCAGCCACAACATGTATCAAAATAAACTACTGCATTTTTGTATTTTAAAAATACTACAAAATACTTTTACAAGGGAGCATGAAATTTCTTTGCAAACCTTCCATCAGTTGGTCCATTTGATCATCCCTTCACCATCACACTGACTTGATTAAGTAAACAATGTTTGATAGCAACAGCTTTTCTTTGCCTGAGTCATGCAATAAATCTGACACATGCAACCACTTAAAAGCACAAATATGTAGGATTTGTAGATTAAAATATTCAAAAACCCCTTAAACAATGTTATATTTTTTGTTGACTTGTGTACTTACATTATCCCAAATGTTTTCAAGAAATTCTAAATCCAGAGAAATCAGCAATTTTAACCAGGACACAGACACACAGTGTGTTGCCTATCAATGACATCATTACCCTCGATTTCCCGTTTTATTTTGTCGAAACCATGGAAACATCAAAGACACTTTAGTACTGTATATTATGAGTTTTATTAGACAGGGAAGCAACTGTTTGGATACATTCATCAACAGAAAACTCATCATGTTATATCGCTTAACACATTAAGGGCCAGATTTACTAAACGGGGAAAATTAGCATGAGACCGCAATTCCACAAATGTGTTGATGGGAGTGGCAAGTTTTGCATTTGATCTGCTGACATGCAAATTAAAGAACACAGACACGGTAAGATCATTTACATAATGACTAACACGATCTACCAAGAGCAGTGCAAATTAGAGTTGGGTCGCAAATAAACAGAGCTGAATCCTGATGCTGATGTTCTCATCAGGTGCGGGTTGACACAGGCAAAACTTAACATGTAATCTGACAAACACATACACATATACTGTATAATATAGTTTGTCAAGTTATGTTGGCCTATAGGCAAACAGTAGGTGCGTCCCAATTCGCGTACTTGTGCACTATTCTATGACGTTTTTAAGTATAAATAGTGCGAGTAGTGTGTTCACACTGAAAGTTCCAAAAAGAAAAAGTGCACTTTAAATACCCGGATGATGCACTAAATTAACGGAAAAAACAAAGTGTGGAATGTTGGACACTTCGTGCACTCAACTGTTGCAGCTTTAATTATGTAGTGGAGGGGAAGGGAGGATCGGACTCCGTTGTTAAATGACAAAATAACCTTATACAATTCACGCACTACATGGATGAGTGCATAGTGCACAAGTACATAGTGTATAAGTGCATAGTGTATAGTGCGTCATTTGGGATGCAACTGATATGTTCAGATAAGGTCTTACTCTGGCATTTCAAAGAAATGAATAATCCTTCTACCACGTGCTCTTTGTTCTCTGCAAGCCATGTCACAAAATGGGTTCAGACATGCTTTTTTAGGGCGTTAAATAATGGTGTAAATACCAGTAAAGTGACGAGTGCAAACATTAGTAAATTGCATTCTGTGATTCATTTAAATACTCTCCTCCTATAAATTTTGCATCTGAAAGGGAAACTCCTACAAATGCAAATGCAATAAGGTCAGCTGCAAACACAACTCAGTCCACGCGTTTTCAGCGCTAATTTTATACTGCTTGTCTTTATTAAATCCCGACAGTAGTTTTTTAACGCCAAAAGAGGCACAAGTTGTTAGTAAATCTGGCCCTAAGTCTTTTTGTTTGAATCTCGTTTTCTTGATTTATCGCGAGTACCATGTTTTACCGTGACTAATATTGATCTATCTTACTGCAGTGTGCAACATGTGTCTCATAGTAGCTGCTGAGCAAACGCACAGAGTAGCATTATACCAACTTTCAAAACACAAATGTATCTAACATGATAAACAGCACTGTTTCACCCTACGTGCACATTACCGAAAGAAGTGGAAGTGGCGAATGTGGCATAAAAAAAATCTGCTGCTGTTGAGACATGTGTCGTACTCGCGCTTGTCTCTCATTAGTAATCGCTCCAGTTGCCTCGTTCAGCTCTTAACCATTCGGTCCTGCTCTGCTTCAGACTACAGTAACGTTAATAATGTCTCCATGAACATGATTTCTGCCTGAGTCCTGTCCTGATTCTTTTCCACCGGCTGTAGACGTGAAGACAACACATCTCATGATTCCGTGAAATCAAAGTGTCATCGAGCTTCGCCTTTGTTTTGAATTAGCAATCTTTAGAGGTGAAAATGTACATACTGTGGCTTTAACAGATAAAATATTCACATATCCCTGTGATCTCCCAGATGAAGGTTAGTTTTAAAGTAACCAACAGTTTAATGTTTGTAAGTGACTCATAACTGTATCCTAATTTAGTTACTTGGTGTTTTGTAATGAAGGGCCTACTTTGCATCAGCAACACTGACTGATTGACAAGTCAATCATAAGAAGACAACTGAAGGCACCTGTATTCATAGCAACTTTTTAACCAATTAATCATTTGATTGTTAATAATAAATATATGGGGCTGCTGCTCAGTATAATAGTTTTCAAGAACATTATGTACATTGATAAACTATTAAGCCTAGGCCTTAGGCTAAATAGTTTATCAATGTACATAATGTTCCTAGGCTACCAAAATGAACACCAAAACTTAACATGAACTGTTAAAAATTATAGCAATTCATGCTAAAAAATTGATGGAAAGCTGGCAGCTTGCACGTTTCTTGACCACCTGCTTTCATATGGATCAGTTTTCTGTTCTGATCTCAACAAGTCTCTGCAAACTATAGAGTATCATCATGGAGACTTCTTATAAAATATTTTACAGTATTTTAAAAATACAAAAATACAAAACACTAAAGTATTTTGATACAAAATACAAAGCCATTTTCATCAACCCTATCAAATACAAATTACAAAATACTATTTTGTATTTGAAATACATATTTGAAATACATGTATCATAAATACTGCCCATCCCTGAGTAACGTTATAGTTTTTTTTTTTTATTAATCTTTGCAAATCACCTTTCCTAATAATGTGCTAGTTAGCAAGTTCAACGATGAATGCAGCTAAAGTTAAAGGCCAGTTCACACTGCACAGATAAAAGGCAACAAACACGTCTGTTGGAGTTTGTTGGATCAGGACGAAGCCTAGTGTGTGTCATGATCACCGTCTGCTCCTGTCAGTTCCCGGACTACACTTCCCACAATCCTCCCTGCCAGTCACATGTTCACTCCACACCAATCACCTGTTGCCACATACAGCCTAGCACACTATCACTAATCACCACACCCAGCTGCAGCTCATTATCAGGACTATAAAGGACTTTCACTCACACCACCTCACGGCGAAGTCTTCCCTGTCTGCCTGTATATTGTTACCGTTCCTGCCTGTTCTCTGTTTATTGACCCGTTGCTGCCTGTCCTGACCCTTGCTTCGTTTACCTACCTGTGAGTGATATCTGCCTGTCCTGATCATTGCCTGTTCCTTGACCACGATTCTGCCTGTTCCTTGCAGTTCATGTTTGCTTCTGATTGACCCTGCCTGTACGACCACTCTCACTTTAATAAAAGCTGCAAATGGATCTTACCATGAGTCCACAATCATTACAGTGCCCCTGTTGGCGTCTGTTGCCACTGGTTGGAGTTTGTTTTCACCCGACTGAACATGTTTAATCGGCATTTGTTGGGTCGGGGAATGTCTGAGCAATGTGGTATGATTTTCCAACAAACGACAACAAACTCTGAATGAAGATGAGGCAAGTCCCTTGCAAAGACTGCTGTTTGATCGTGCCGGTGTAGTGATTTTTACTTTGTCCATCCAAGGACACAAAGTAAAATAGGGATTGGTACTCTTACTTCTTCTTGGCCTCTAAGAGGTATCTGGATGTCGTCCTTACATCTGTATCTGATGGCGTTGGACAGTTTGGATCTTGGTGGACTAACACAAACAATCAAAATGTAGCAAACCTTTATCCGCTGTTATGGACAGAGAGGGGCCCAGCCATAAACTGGGCCCTGGAATGTGCTGCTCACTACACCGGCGCCTCATGCACACACAACAAAGTACTGGAAACGTGTCATCACAGCTTGTTCATTATCAAAATGATACAGTTGAACAAACATATGTCGTCATTTCTAATTAGAACCTCTTACTGTAATTCATAACTGCACGTTTATAAAGAACAAAGCATTAAGGTGATTGTCTTATTACAAACTGTGTACATTTTATGTAAAGATAGCATGGTAACACTACAATAAGGTTTATAAAAGTGTTAGTTAATGACTAACAAGTAATTTTCAAATGTATTTTAATCGTTTTTGAGCATTTAAAACTGCATAAATAAGAATGGTGAGTTCAATGCAATACCTGCCAAATAGAGTTTACAGCCCGCTCACTGACGATAGGGGTGGGGTGAACAGTAGCTCATTATCATTTAAAGGACATGCACCGAAATGGCTCGCTGTGAACAAAGCTGTGTTTGACAATGTAAAAAGGGTGTTTTTTTTACACAACCAATAAGAAATTTTAATCAAAGTATGTCATAGACTTTTTATGAAGACCCTAAAGAATCATGCTACCTTGTGGAAAATTGGCATCCGATGTGTACACAACAGGCCTATTTCTCTCAAATATTGTTCACAAATCTGCCTAAATCTGTGTAAGTGAGCACTTCTCCTTTGCCGAGATAATCCATCCACCTCACAGGTGTGGCATATCAAGATGCTGATTAGACAGCATGATTATTACACAGGTGTGCTTTAGGCTGGCCACAATAAAAGGCCACTCTAAAATGTGCAGTTTTACTGTATTGGGGGGGTCCGGGGGGGGTCCAAAAACCAGTCAGTATTAGAGCTTAGATTCTCTGCCTGAGCCCGAGCCCGGACTCGGCCGATATTTCCCGCCACCGTCCTCGGGCCGGGCCGGGTCGGGCCCTTGATAAAGCACGTCACGTGTCATGCGCAGCGTCTCGTCCACTCGCACTCGCAGTCTCGCACGCATGACGCATCACACCTGCTGTGCGTGCTGTACTATTCAGTAGCTTAAAGCCTCGTTTACACTGCACGCGTATGCGGCACGTTACGGCTGCGACGCGGCTACCGGAGCTGATTCGCGGCTACTCTAGTCAATGCTCGTGTTTACACCAGCCGCGCTGCGGTGCGTTTGAGAAGCGTCCCAGAAGGGGCTCGCTGCGCCGCTTCGCTAAAGATAGGCGCCTCGCCTATTTTTGACGCGCAGCTCAAATACAAAATAAAGTCAAAATAATCCTGTAAACTTCTGCTGATATTTCACATCACTACAATGACAGAAACTGAAGACAAGAGATTCGAAGTTGAAAAACTTGAAATTTCTTTGTTTTTGTTGTCCATAACTGGAATTTTAAGTGTGTTAACTTCATCTGTATGGCTACAGCAAAATAAAGTATGGCATAGCAATAAACACAATCAAACCGGACAAAATATAACCATTTAGCCATTAAAAACATGAAAAATTTAACGAAAACAATGTTGGCCAGGCAAATCGTGGTCTCGCGAATCCAGCCGCTTCGCTTCTGAAATGCTTCTGGTGTGAGTTGACACCGCTCAGAGGATGGAACAAAACCTTGTCGGAGCCATACGAACAGTGTAAACAAGGTTTAAGTACAACATGGAGCTTGAAGAAGCAAAGAAAAAAATTAAAACAGGAGAATTAACTTTGAGCAAGTCTGGAGGAAAATCGGAGGTATGGAAACATTTTAAACTAGTTTTAATAAACAAACAACGCAGTTTACATGCTTCTTCCTTGTCGTATTATTCATTAAGATAATAATTAATAAATGCACGCACAATTATGATGCATAAATGTTACAGATATGTTTACTATGCACAAACAAATGCTTTTCAACTTACATGTGCAAATTCAGAATTAAATGAATGTGCTACAATTTGTACAAAAAGAGAGTCTTTAGTCTACGTGTTTTAGCCATTAAATAAGCACATTTAGTTTCAAGTTTGTTAAGTTTTGTTTTGAAGAAAGATTTTCTTTAAAGTGAATTTCGTTTAGTATAAATTGTATCTTAATTTTAATACATTTTTCATCATCCAATTACCTGGATTTAATACATAAAAAGCAATATAGCAGACAATGTAATTATGACATGGAGGCGCCGGCGCACCGCGGTCACACACCTTTTGAAACTGGTAACACACGCTGTCACCGAATTTACAAATGCACATCTTGCTTGTTGCTCACACACATATTAGGCTATGTTGAAATAACAATATGTTGAAGTAACATTATTAATAATAATTAATATTTAAGAATATTTGATTGAATGCTGAATGTTGAGCTTGTTCAATTTAATAAAATTAAAACTTTAATTATGATAATTAAAATAATTTAATATTTAATATTGAGTGGCCAATTTTTGCTCATTTATTAATAGTATTTATATAATTTAGCCTATATAACTGCGCAGCTCCCCCCTGTAGCCTAAATGATCTAGCACAGCAGCACCTGCGTTAAAAAAAAAAAAAAAAAATCTGGCGCCGCCCCTGGTTATAACGGCCCACATATTAAAAATGGTCTGGTTTAAATCGGGCTTGGGCTCATAATTACAGTGGACGTGTCGGGCCAGGCCGGGCCGGGCTCGGACACAATGTGCTCGGGCTCGGGTAGGGTCGGGCTTGATTTGTTGGGCCCGATCTAAGCTCTAGTCAGTATCTGGTGTGACCATCATTTGCCTCACGTAGTGCAACACATCTCCTTCGCATAGTTGATCAGGTTGTTGATTGTGGCCTGTGGAATGTTGGTCCACTGCTCTTCAATGGCTGTGCGAAGTTGCTGGATATTGGCAGGAGCTGGAACACACTGTCGTATCTGCCGATCCAGAGCATCCCAAACATGCTCAATGGGTGACATGTCCGGTGAGTATGCTGGCCATGCTAGAACTGGGATGTTTTCAGCTTCCAGGAATTGTGTACAGATCCTTGCAACATGGGGCTGTGCATTATCATGCTGCAACATGAAGTGATGGTTGTGGATGAATGGCACAACAATGGGCCTCAGGATCTTGTCACGGTATCTCTGTGCATTCAAAATGTTATCAATAAAATGCATCTGTGTTCGTTGTCCATAACATACGCCTGCCCATACCATAACCCCACCACCACCATGGGCCACTCAATCCACAACGTTGACATCAGCAAACCACTCAACCACACGACGCCATACACGCCGTCTGCCATCTGCAATGTACAGTGAAAACCGGGATTTATCCATGAAAAGAACACCTCTCCAAAGTGCCAGACGCCATTGAATGTGAGCATTTGCCCACTCAAATTGGTTATGACAACGAACTGTAGTCAGGTCGAGACCCTGATGAGGACGACGAGCATGCAGATGAGCTTCCCTGAGACAGTTTCTGACAGTTTGTGCAGAAACTCTTTGGTTATGCAAAACGATTGTTGCAGCAGCTGTCCAGGTAGCTGGTCTCAGACGATCTTGGAGGTGATGTGGAGGTCCTGGGTTGGTGTGGTTATGAAATGCCTTTGGAGACGGCTTATGGAAGAGAAATGAACATTCAATTCACAAGCAACAGCTCTGGTAGACATTCCTGCAGTCAGCATTCCAATTGCACGCTGTTTGATAAAACTGCACATTTTAGAGTGGCCTTTTACTACGGCCAGCCTAAGGCACACCTGTGCAATAATCATGCTGTCTAATCAGCATCTTGATATGCCACAACTGTGAGGTGGATAGATTATCTCGGCAAAGGAGAAGTGCTCACTAAAACAGATTTAGACAGATTTGTGAACAATATTTGAGAACAATATTTTGTGTACATAGAAAAAGTCTTAGATCTTTGAGTTCAGCACATGAAAAATGGGGGCACAAACAAAAGTGTTGCGTTTATAATTTTGTTCAGTGTAAATTTAACCACTTACATGGAGTTGCATACAGATGCATATATGATCATTAGAGAGAGAATCGTGATGCATCAACACATAATTTTTCCCCCCATCCCATTAGTTCTATTATCAAAGATGATTAAGAAGTCAAAGAGTCAGAGTATGCAAGCGGCTAAAGTAAAATTGAAACTTCTAAAAATTAAAGTAAACTTCACAGGGGCGCTGAAAAGATATAAACGCATTATACCTTCGCCCAGGCTGTCGGAATCCATTTTTGGGCTGACAGGTGGTCCTTACAAGAGTGTCACAGAATGAAAATGTTTTTGCATAACATCAAAATGTCAGGATTCCCATTCAGTCAGTCACAGTCAATGTTACATTGATACTGACATAATGGGGTCTTGCCCGGGAGTCCAATCACTTCCAAGTGCTACAAAAACGAGTCAATGGACTTTAGCCAGTGAGATTTGCATGCCGACATAAGGGTATAAATAGGGCCGGCATACTCACTTTCATTCACACTTTGCAGTGTGGTTGTCAAGGGATCACTCATATTCCAGTCACCTGCAATAGAGTGCAAATTTCTATACTAAGGAGAGCAAAAAAGCAATTGTAAGATTTAAGATTGAGATCGAATCTCTTTGAATCTCTTACCATCATTCCATGTTTTTTTTATATTATCATTACCATATATCTAATATTGCCTATCGCATTAATCTGATGTCCCTAGCTTTTAATCTTTTAATCTAAATCACTATGACAACGCGTTAGCATTTCGCTAGCCCGTTAACTTGTCATCAGTCTCTTGCGCTCCTTTTTCAATGTGTTGTTGCCTTCATCAAATCACACGAGTTCATCATGTCATGCTCTCCTTCTATTGTTACTTGCTCTGCCTGTCACATGCTTAGCATCTGTCAGCGACGAGGGATTTACATGTCATAAATATAGGGAAATAGTCAGGCTGACAGAGAAAATCTCATAATTAGAGACACGCATCCAAACTTAAATTAAACATAGCAAGAATGTAAGGGCTTTAGATACTATTTTGGATGCGACTAACTTAGTGAACTCTGTACATTGTTCGGTTTCGGCTGTAGAGCCTGCACAGCAGGGCAATTGGGTGACCATGAGACAGCCTAGTCATGGGGAAAAACACAGCTCTTCCATTCCGATTAGAGCATCAAACAGGTTCTCCCCACTCAGTGATGCACCCACTGAGAATCCTGTTGAAAGTGCTCCGGTTATTGGCGATTCTATTACACAGAACGTGAAAATAGAGACACCAGTCATCAGGACAAATGTTTGCTGGGAGCCAGAGCGCCTGAAATCAAAGCAAATAATGCTAATCGTTAATACTCTAAGATTATTATTCACGTCGGCACTAATGATGTTCAACTTCACCCGTCAAAGATCACAAAAATTACCATTAAAGGGGTGTGTGAAATCACAAGTACAGTATCAGAAAGTTTAATTTGTTCTGGCCCTCTTCCTGTTCATCGGAGTGATGAGATACTTAGCAGACTATCATCACTCAATGGCTGGCTGTCTTAGTGGTGTCTGCAGAATGATATAGGGTTTATAGACAATTGCCAAAAATTGAAAAAAACAAAAAAGTTTTTGGGGCAGACCTGACCTGTTGAAAAGAGATGGTATTCATCCCTCCTGGGATGGTGCCGCTCTTCTCTCTAGTAGTATGGCACATAGTCTTAGAGCTGAAACATGACAAACTGGGGCCCAGGTCAGGAAGCAGACAGACCGGCTAAACCGACCGTCTGTTAACTGTCTCACGTCACAGAAGTCAGATAAATCCTAACATACAGAAACTCTTTCACCTAGATATCATCACATAGAGACTGTGTCTGTACCCTGAATTAGTAAATACAAAAAACTCCCAAACCCATTTAAGGGTAAAGATTTAATTGATGTTCAACAAATAAAAAACAGATATAATACCGATGAACAAATTATAAAGATTGGGTTGCTGAATATTTGATCCCTTTCTTCGAAAGCACGTATTGTAAATGATATTATCACAGACAATAATCTAGATGTGCTGTATTTGACAGAAAACTGGCTAAAATTAGACGATTACATTACTTTAAATGAGTCTACCCCTCAAGGTTACTATTATCAACACAAACTGCATCGGAAAGGCAAAGGGGGAGGGGTGTTGCTGTAATTTATAGTAATATCTTTAGTATTACTCAAAAGTCTTTCAAATATAATTCCTTTGAAGTGATGGTGCTTTATGTAACGTAAGTGACAAATCCCATTTAAACAACATGGTCACCATTAGATATGATAGAACCACTCTTATATCTATTAAAGTACAATCTACTCACTTTTTGCCTTTTTTAAACCCGGACCCACGCTGGCTGAGCAGAATCCTAAGAAGGAACAAAGGACGCGACTTGTATCGGCGTCTGCGAGGGAGACGAGCTGGTATGAGGAATAGGCTGAGGGTACACACACACCGAGCTCCCTTACCTAGTATCCTGTTAGCCAACATCCAGTCTCTGGAAAATAAGCTTGACGACCTCAGGGCAAGGGTCAAGTTCCAGAGGGACATTCAGGATTGCAACCTTCTCTGCTTCACCGAGACATGGCTGAACCCAGCGGTACCGGACCACGCTATCCAGCTGGCCAAGTTTTTCTCAGTTTACCGCATGGACAGAACACTGGAGTTGGGGAAGTAAAGGGGAGGTGGAGTGTGTCTGATGGTGAACAGTCGCTGGTGTGACAGCACAAGTATTGTTTCTCTTCTACACTCCTGCACACCAAATCTGGAACTATTGACCATAAAATGTCTGCCCTTCTATCTACCTCGGGAATTCAGCTTGGTCATAGTCAGTTCCATTTATATTCCACCTCAAGCAGATACGGACACTGCAGTATGGGATTTACATGAGTCATTAATGCTACATCAAACACAGCATCGGGATGCTGCGCTCATTGTGGTGGGGGACTTTAATAGTGCCAATCTCAAGTGCGCACTACCGAACTTTCAGCAGCACATCACTTGCCCCACCAGGGGCCAGAGGATACTGGACCACTGTTACTCACCATTTAAGAACAGTTACAAGGCACAATCACGTCCATCGTTTGGGAAATCAGACCATGCTGCCATCTTCCTCATGCCTGTATACAAACAGAGGCTAAAACAGGAAGCCCCGGTTCAAAGGGAGGTTAAGTGCTGGACTAACCAATCGGTGGCCGCTCTGCAGGACGCTTTAGATGACGCAGACTGGGACATGTTCAGGCATAGCTCTGATGATGTCAATATGTTTACAGAAGCGGTTGTGGGGTTTATCGGGAAACTAATGGATGATACGGTGCAGAAAATCACCATCAGAACATTTCCCAAACAGAAGCCGTGGGTGGATAAAACCATCCGCGATGCCTTGAGATCCCGCTCCGCTGCCTACAACACGGGGCTTGCTAGTGGGGACATGGAGGAGTACAAGGCTGCATCTTACAGTGTGCGCAGAGCGGTGAAGGAAGCAAAGCGGCGCTACAGGAAGAAACTAGAGTTACAGTTTCAACACGGTAGCACTAGGAGCCTGTGGCGGGGACAAAGTAACATCACGGACTATAGAACTTCATCTCCTAGTATGGGAAATGTGGACGCTTCTCTGACAGACGAGCTGAACATCTTTTATGCTCAATTCGAGGCTGCAGCTAATCACGTTAGCGCAATAGCGGCACAAAGAGCATGCCTGCTGAGACAGCTGGAGAGGTAAACATGTTTACCATCTCGGAGCATGACGTGAGGAGGGCATTCAAGAGAGTGAATACCAGGAAGGCAGCAGGACCAGATGGTTTTACAGGTTGTGTTTTGAAAGCATGTGCTGACCAGCTTGCACCAGTGTTTACTGAGATATTCAACCTCTCACTGGAACACTCTGTTGTCCCATCATGTTTCAAAAAGTCCATCATTGTTCCTGTCCCAAAGAAACCCCAGCTCGACCTGGGTCAATGATTACTGCCCTGCAGCTTTGACTTCAGCAGTGATGAAGTGCTTTGAAAGACTCATCAGAGACTTCATCACTGCATCAATACCAGACACATTGGATCCACTACAGTTCGCATACCACCAGAACCGCTCCACTGAGGATGCCATTGCTCATCTTCTCCACACCACAATGAGCCATCTGGACTGCAGGAAAGGGAATTACGTAAAAATGCTGTTCGTAGACTACAGTTCATCGTTTAACACCATAATTCCCTCCACACTCACCTCTAAGTTCGAGGTCTTGGGACTCAGCCTTCCGCCACGTCAATGGATCTCCAGCTTCCTGACAGGTAGACTACAAGCTGTACAGGTGGGCAAATACATCTCATCTATCCTCACCCTCAGCACTGGAGCTCCCCAGGGCTGTGTCTTGAGCCCCCTGCTGTACTCATTGTATACATATGACTGTGTGGCCACTTCAAACTCCTCTACCATCATCAAGTTTGCTGACGACACTGTTGTGGTGGGCCTGATCTCCAATAATGATGAGACGGCTTACCTACAGGAGATTAAAAACCTGGAAAGATGGTGTCAGAAGAATAATCTTCTCCTGAATGTCAGCAAGACTAAGGAGTTGATAGTGGATTTCAGCATGAAACAGGAGAGGTCATATCAACCATTAAACATCAATGGGACCCCAGTGGAGAGAGTGGACAGTTTTCGGTACCTAGGCGTTCATATCACACAGGACCTGTCTTAGTCATATCACATCAACACCCTGGTGAAGAAGGCCCGGCAGCATCTGTATCATCTGAGATGCTTAAGGAACTTCAAACTACCTTCTCAGGTGCTTAAGACTTTTTACACCTGCACCATTCTGCATGAGAGCATTCTGATGGGTAGCATCACCTCCTGGTTTGGTAACAGCACCGTGCAGGACAGACGAGCCCTCCAGAGGGTGGTACGGTCAGCTGAACGTACCATCCACACTAAGCTCCCTGACATGCAGGATATTTACAGCACGTGGTACCGGTCCAGGGCCAGGAAGATTGTAAAAGACATTAGCCATCCTAACAACAGACTCTTCTCTCTGTTGCATTCAGGAAAATGCTTCTGATCCTTGGAAGCAAAAACAGAGAGAATGAGGCAAAGCTTCTTCCCGCAGGCCATTCGGACTTTGAATCAGGAAAAATATCCAGGATCTAGTACTGGTTATAGCTCATCTGCATAACTTTTACTTGCTACTTAAACTTTGACTTTTTTAACTCTGGACTGCCACTTTAACTCCGGATTGGCATAACACAGTGTCACTTTATATACGTCATATTGCACATGGACACTTTAAGGATAATCATTAAATTGTAAAAGGGGCTCTCTGTAGGAATGACACCCAGTGTTCAAAATAGGTACTGGGTTAAAATAGGGTTGCCAGCTTTTACAGCATATGGCAACAATAGGGAGCGCAATTGACAATGAAAGCTGAGGAGACTTAAACACTGTAAGCTTATGAGTTGATTTATCTGTTTTGATATGCTGTTGTTCATAGAGATATTTAAATGGATTCAGAGGCTTTTTAGTAGAGATGCACCGATTGCAATTTTCTTGGCCAATTCCGATTTCCAATTTTTTGTTAGTGTGATCGGCCAATACTGATTTTTGCCGATTCCGATTTTCTTTCTAAGAACTATAATTGACAACATATACAAACAAAAATCTACTTTTCTTCAATGCCGAGTTTTATTTTCATTAAAAAAAAAAAACAAGTAAAAGTCAGTAATAAAATATAAACAGCTGCAATAGAATAAAGAGAGCTATGAAAGTTTTTCGGGTTAACTGGGTTTTTATTCAGGTAAGAAATACTACAGAAATTAAAGGTCCCGTTCTTCGTGATCCCATGTTTCAAATTTTAGTTAGTGTGTAATGTTGTTATTAGAGTATAAATAAAATCTTAACTATAAATCTTATATAAATCTATAAATCTTAATAAAATCAAATTTGAAAGCTCAAAGTTCAATGCCAAGCGAGATATTTTATTTAACAGAAGTCGCCTACATCGAACGGCCAGTTTGGACTACATCCCTCTACTTCCTTCTTTAATGACATCACTAAAACAGTTTTTTGACTAACCTCCGCCCACAGGAATACACAAGAGTTGTGTTTGTAGAGTGTGTTTGTCGCCATGTTGTCGAAACGCTGTTATTTTCATCCCGCAGTCCAATCACAGGGTCTGATTCCGGCTCAAATTGATAGGGTAGAATTAAAGACATGTTTACAATAACACTGAGCGCATGCATCTCCATGTTATGTTAAGAGGCGTGACTTTTCCGGGCACGGTGCGCTCAGAGCTGTCGAATCACAACACAGGAACCGCTGGCATTCTCGTTACGTATTTCTGAAGGAGGGACTTCATAGAACAAGGAAGTCATCAGCCCGTTTTTATGACAGTGGAAACAGCGGTATACAGATAAGTAAATTATGTGAAAAATACTGTGTTTTTTTACACGCAAAACATGAACACATGTTATATTGCACACTATAAACACAATCAAAGCTTCAAAAAAACATGAAAAATGGGACCTTTAAAGTAATTAAATGTAAAATAACACATTGTGTTATTTTGCATTGGTTACCTTAATTTCTGTAGTCTTTATTGCAAATAATTCTTACCATTAAAGTTATAAAACATATTCAGTCAAGAGCTGAAATTGATTTTTTTTTTTCTTTGTCTTTTGTTCTTTGATTAACATGACAGACAGCAGCAGGAATATTGGACTGCTGTGTCATGATCACTAGTGAGAGTGCCCTAGTCAGCCATTAGAGGGCACTCCATCCTGGACTCTTGTTTTCACCCCTTGGACTCATTATCTCATTGTCATTGCACCGAACTGTTTTGTGTTTGTTCATCAGTGTCTGTCTATTTAGTCTCAGTTGTTTCTGTCCTTGGTTGTGGTTTGTTGTATTGTTACGTGCACCGTTTGTTTCTCTGGCCTTTTGTTTTGTGGACTGTGGACTGTGGATTATCTGGATTTTGACCCCTTGCCTGCCTTTGGAATTACGTTTCTGGATTCCCCAATAAATGCTAATGCTGCAACTGAATCTCTACATCTTGTTCTTGTGTGTCCGTGACAGAACAAACCACCATAAACAGATCCAGCAGCATGAGCTTCCGGATTCCTCTGCCAGCCACCATGAGGGAGCGGATGGCTCGAGTTCGGGCTTTGACGGCCCAACGTCAGGACGGCTGGGAGGTAGGATGCTTCGCCAAGGTCTTTTGGACGATGGCGGTGGGGTTAAGGTACAACGATGCGGCGCTGAAGGAGATTTTTAATTGTTGCCTGGATGATCCTCTACCTCCGTGTGAGATGGAAGGGCTACAGGACTTGGATTTTTGGAGATTTGCCGTATATCTCCGCCATCGGCTAGAATGGGCCTCACCAAGTCAACCAGGCAGTGTGCATGCTCCAGACCATGAATCCGTCTCTGTAGTCACAGGGGAGGTGGGCACTGAGCCTCAGCTTCACCCCGGTAAGGTGAGGAGGAGAAGGAAGAAGGTTTCCTTCAGACTTCAAGGCCCGGAGGCCACTCCAGCCAGTGAGCCCGCTCCAGTCAGTGAGCCCACTCCCGAGCCCGCTCCAGCCAGTGAGTCCGCCCCAGAGCCCGCTCCATCCAGGGAGCCCGCCTCAGAGCCCGCTCCAGCCAGCGAGTCCGCCCCAGAGCCCGCTCCAGCCTGTGAGCTTGTTCCAGCCAGTGAGTCCGCTCCAGAGCCCGCTCCATCCAGGGAGCCCACCTCAGAGTCCGCTCCAGCCAGCGAGTCCGCCCCAGAGCCCGCTCCAGCCTGTGAGCCCGTTCCAGCCAGTGAGTCCACTCCAGAGCCCGCTCCAGCCAGTGAGTCCGCTCCAGAGTCCGCTCCAGCCAGTGAGTTCACTCCAGTCCTGCAGGCTCTCCCTATCAGTCCAGTGATGGCCAAGAGGGCTGTCCACACGTTTTATGTTTTGGCGGCCTTGCATGCTTGGAGGATGCACCCGGAGCAGCCCAGCCCGAGCCCGCTGCCGTCCCAGAGCAGCCCGAGCCCGCTGCCGTCCCGGAGCAGCCCGAGCATCCCGAGCCTGCTGCCGTCCCGGAGCTGCCCGCTCTCCCTGATACGACCACGGAGCACCCTTGGCTAGCCCTGCCGCCGCCCAGGCCACCAGCCCTGCCGCCGCCCAGGCCGCAAGTCCTGCAGCTGCCGCCCAAGCCTTCTGCCCTGCCGCCGTTAACCGAGCCTTCTGTCCTGCCGCCGTCGTCCAGGCTTCCTGCCCTGGACTGTGGACTGTGGATTATCTGGATTTTGACCCCTTGCCTGCCTTTGGAATTACGTTTCTGGATTCCCCAATAAATGCTAATGCTGCAACTGAATCTCTACATCTTGTTCTTGTGTGTCCGTGACATGCTGTCCCTTTAAGAGTTTATGAACGGTGTTCAACGGACCCAACACTGTTACACACGACATGGGTTCACTTTCTCAGCTATTTAACGAATAAAAACTGACTGTGTTTATCTGTATACTCGCCAAGATTGCCTGTGCTGCTGGTTTTGACATACTTTTTAACAGTTTAAGCGCAGGAAGGCACTTATTTTGGTACTTGTGACTTGTGTTTGATTTCTGTCTCTGTTTGAGACCGAGCGTGGCTTGTTCGCTTCACTAATATAGATCAGTGGTGCGCGTGCTTTTGGTGTGACCGTGAAACCTGCAGGAATGACTAAAATTATGCGCAGTACAAGCACTACTTAACCGGAGCGAATGAGACGAGAGAGAGGAGGAGGCGCCTGCGCAGGTGTGTGTCATTTCACCGTGACACAGAAGAGAGCAGGAACGTGCAGCTGACGTTATTGCCTGATTCTCTGACCCAGTTTGTTTGCTGGTTTCCATGGCTGCAATATGCGGTGTTTTCCGCCAACTGGCAACCTGTGATGTTGAAATACTATTGGATAAACTGCAACACGAGGTTTTGCACAGACCAAAACAAAAACAGACATTCCGATAAGGAACGCACATTTTCAAAGTAGAATATCTGACTGTAGCATTGTTTTTCTGAGAAACAAGTAGGTGAACTTAGCATGTTTCCTAAATATCTGCAAACATATTAGGGTATTTTAATGCTTTATTGAAGTAAAAATCTTACATAGAGCCCCTTTAATTTATTACAATTATTTATGTATATTTATATTTTACATATACATATATTCATATATTTTCATATTTATTTATTTATTTATTTTTTACGTATATTTGCTGGATAGTTACAAAAAGCATTTCACTGCATGTCGTACCCTGTATGTATGTGTATGTGACAAATAAAATTTGAATTTGAAATTTGTGCTGGCTATTGTATACAGGCCACCAGGGCACCATACAGACTTTATCAAAGAATTTGCTGATTTTCTATCAGAGTTAGTACTGGCTGCGGATAAAGTTTTTAATATCCATATAGATGATGAAAAAGACACATTGGGATTGGCATTTACAGACATTCTAAACTCTATTGGAGTTAGACAACACGTGTCAGGACCCACTCATTGTCGTAGTCATACTTTACATCTAATGTTGTCACATGGAATAGATATTGATGCCGTTGAAGTTCTGCAGTAGAGCTATGACATCTCAGATCATTATCTATTCTTGTGTATACTACATTTAGCCAAGGCTGCTAAACTTCCTCCCTGCCACAAATATGGTAGAACTACAACTTCTACCACTAAAGATTGCTTTATAAATAATCTTCTGGATCAGTTCCATCGCCTTAGCATACCAGACAGCTTAGAAGAACTCACCGTTGCAACAGAAACTACTGACTCTCTCTTTTCCAGCTTTAGATGCAGTAGCTCCTTTGCGCTTAAAAAAGATTAAGGAAATTAGTCCAACGCCATGGTACAACGAGCACACTCGGGCCCTTAAGAAAGCAGCCAGAAAAATGGAGTGCAGCTGGAAGAAAACAAAACCAGAGGTTTTTCGCATTTCGTGGAGAGAGCTAAAGATTGAGTACAGAAAGGCCTTAAAAACGGCTAGATCTGCTTAATTTTCAAACCTTTTAGAAGAAAATAAACACAACAAGAAATAAACCTTCAACTTCTGATGTTTCCGAACAGCACTTATGAACTTCTTTACTTGCAAGATTGATAATATTAGAGAGAAAATTATAACCATGTAACCGCCTATAACAGTATCACATCACACAGTGCATTGTAGTGTCCCTGAGGAAAAATTCAATTCATTCGCTTCTATAAGAGAGGAAGAATTGTCTAAACTTGTTAAATCATCAAAATCAGCAACGTGTAGGTTAGACCCTATACTGACTAAGCTATTGAAAGAGATGATTCCAGAAGTCATAGATCCTCTTCTTAATATCATTAATTCATCCTTATCACTAGCATACGTACTGAAAACTTTTAAGCTGGCCATTATTAAATCTCTTATTAAAAAAACACAACTTGATCCTAGAGAATTAGTCAATTACAGGCCGATCTTGAATCTACCTTTTCTGTCAAAAATACTACAAAAGGTAGTATCATCATAACTATTTTCCTTTTTAGAAAGAAATGGTATCTGTGAGGATATCCAGTCAAGATTTAAACCGTTCCATAGTACTGAGACTGCTCTCATTAGAGTAATACATGATTTGCTCTTATCATCAGATCGGGGTTGTATCTCTCTATTAGTGTTACTGGATCTTAGTGCTGCATTTGACATGATCAATCACAGCATTCATTTAAATAGACTCAAATAGTACAAATCATACTTATCTGACCGTTATCAGTTTGTAATAGTAAACGAAGAGATGTAATATCGATCACAAGTTCAATATGGAGTACCGCAAGGCTTAGTACTTGGACCATTGCTTTTCACTCAAGAGATATCATTAGGAAGCATGCCGTTAGTTTTCACTGTTACACATTCGATACTCAGCTCTATATTTCTTTGTGCCCTGACGAAACTTAACAATTCACAAAATTAACAGAATGCATAGCTGATATAAAAACTTGGATGACCGGTAATTTCCTACTACTAAATTCAGAAAAAACAGATATTCTATATTGGACCAAAAACTTCTGCACATAATAACCTAGAACACTGTCTAACACTTGATGGCTGGTCTGTTAAGTCTTTGTCGTCAGTTAGGAACCTGGGTGTGCTCTTTGATACCAATCTTTCATTTGAAAGCCACATTTCTAGCATCTGACCTTATTCTTTTATCTTAAAAATATATCTAAACTATGACATATGCTCTCAATGACAAATGCAGAACAGTTAGCACTAAGCACCAAATGGTTAAGCTCCCCAGTACCTGAGCGAGCTCTTAACGCATTATAATCCTTCACGTCTATTGCGATCTTAGAATTCAGGCCAGTTCAAGGCGGTAGATCTTTCTCCTGTTTGGAACCTAAACTCTAGAGCAATCTTCCTAACATTGTACGGGAAACAGACACACTATGGAGTTTGAGGTATCGCCGGCGATACCACCTCGTTTTTTTCTTACCAGTGTGAAAGAGACTCAAAATACTCTGTCAATGTTGCACATACAATTAAGAGTTATAAACCATTTTAATCTGTGAAATATCTTCTTTTATTTGTGCATAATCAGAGTAAAAACAAAATGATGTGCTTTTTGTAAAATAAAGAAAACAAACATGATGCATGATCTGTCGTCTCCCTCTGAACGAAGTCCAATCTGATAGTTCTCAGAAAATGAAGGGTAACTTAGTGAATACTAATCACAAAAAAATTAGACTTGTGTCTAAAGAAATGTTGAAATGTCAGGTTTCAAATCATGTAAGTCAAATTGAAAACAAAAATTTTTTGTTTATGTAATCTGTATGAAAAGAGACACATGTCAGACACCCGTGATTCAGCTCATTATCCGCTAATGCGGCCATGCCCACGGAACGAGCGCTATTCCGACACAAATTCTGAGGCAATACATGTATACATCGTCTCAATCGTGTATTTATTGTCTTCAAAAGTGTTTATCTGCATATTATAGTGATCTCTGGAAGCCTCTGCTAGTTCCTGGAATGTCACATGGCCTGTTCTTCTTTAGAGTAATTTTTGGACTAAAAGGTGCACAGAGCACCCTCCGGCTGCAAGTATGAACTGAAAACACAGTATCCAGCTCTCATAGTGGTGACAATAAATATTGAATAAATATTACTCCTTTGTATAGAAAATTGACATAAACATATGAGAATCCATCAATATTTCTCCAAATGTGCATGCTTTTAAGCATATTAAGAAAAGAAATTACGGTCAATATAAGATTTTAAGAGTCAAAATGTGAAGCTTGAGTCTTAGATCTTTTTAATGATGCATAGTTTGTCAACTGCACATTAACATTAAGGCTATATAATATAACAATATATTAGCCTACATGAAATGCCATAGAGGTAGGAATGTTCAGACGCTTTGCATCACAGAAATACATTATATTTTAAAGTATATTAAAATAGAAAACCATTATTTGGTTAGAGACTTAAGACTTTTTAAAAAAACATGTGTCCAATCTTTTGACCAGTATTGTAATTTAACATAGGCCTATACAAAATTTTCTTCACATGATGTGCAATAATACATGCATGCATGAGATTTTTTTTTTTTTTGTCAAGAGTGGACATTAATCCTGTTATTAGCATGATCACAGAGGGTTTTTTTCACAGTGTACCTAACTGAAAGAGCTCATTAATATGCAGATCATAAGAGGTCATTATGCGAATCTTTTGTCTTCTCAGGTGTGAATCACAGGATTATTCATGATGATTCACGCCTCCACGCGTACTGTGTTTCTTGACCAAAAATGTGTTAGAAAATTTAAATCTCTCTATTGTTTTATATGAACGAGTAGGCAGGATATTTTTTTACATCATTTTCAAGCAAAATCTCTAGTCTATAACCTCCAATACCAAGAAGTCTTTTGAACAGACTTAATTTTTTTTTTTTTTGGCCTTATTTCAGTGACTTAAGTTTTTTTTCAATAACCACACATAAACGTTATTCTTTCAAAAATACAAACATGTACATACATGTTGCTCATATATTATGGTAGCCTAGTTTGTGCTGAATACAGTGTAATGACACTTTTGTCATTAATATGTTTATGAACAACTTAAAAAGCACAAATGTCAGGGCATGTCAAAACTTCTCCAGGGTCCCAAAAATCCTCAGATCCCAGAGGGTTAAAGGGAATGTGGACAGGAAACCGAAAGGAACCCTGGCCAGTAGCTAGAGGGGAACAAAGTCACCCTCAGCGCCACCAGGGAAGCCATACTAATTTGACGAAGGCCAAACTTAGTCTGGGCCAACCCTGTCTGTTACACATAATCTCCATAACGCATTATTCAGAGAAGAGAGCAAGTAAGAGCGACTGCGAATGAGCAGTAAGCAACTCAAACCCACACGTAGAGATGGGCATCCCGGAGAGCAGAACTCAGCTGAGTGCTATAAACCCTCGTATTGAGGGGAGTATAATCCGCTCATCCTAGGATCTACTCAGTGTCTGACTAATGCACTGAGGAGGCTGTGCGCTAGAAAAACCCTGGTAAAGGGGAGCACAAACCAGCCTGGGGCTGGTCTTAATGGGAGACTTCATAGAAGTCTACAACCAATCACCAGCTTAGGGAGCTAAGCACAATTACACAGTCAACCCAAAGGGAAGTACGAAGCTGAACCTAACAGATAGACCATACTGTAGGCACATAGTCAGGGAGGCCGGAAAAAGGGGCCTTCAACATAACTAAAGTTATAGAAGAGGAACGTGGTTTTGAGTTGTTTTTCCTTGCCGCTGTCGCCTTTTGGCTTGCTTACTTGGGACACTTGACATTTGACTTGACATTTGATATTCAACAGTGCTTTGATCTGCCTGCATTGACACTATTCTTTAAGAGCTGATAAAATAATGTAGTGTTATCAATGTAAAGCTGCTTTAACACAATCTACATTGTAAAAAGCGCTATATAAATAAAGGTGACTTGAGAAACTAAATATTACACCAGAAACTCAAATCGTATGGTGGTATTCCAGGGTGGCCCATATGGCCACTCACCTGAAAACATAACATGCTGGGCGCACTACCAACCATGTAATTAAGTAACTGTGAGTGCCCACAAAACAGTCCATCCCAACACAATCCAGCGAGCAGTGTACTCAGTAAAAGAACCTTTTTACTCTTTAAGCAAGAGAAGTACAGCGTACACCATCACACGCTAAAGAAGGCCCGTGGGCCTATAACCTCAGCAGACACGTGGCAGTGTTATCAAGCTCCAGGCGGGACAAACCGACTACAAAGGAGGTTAATAAGTCACCCAGAGCCCTGGCCAGCCAGTGACATAAAATGACCTTTACTCTCTTAGTAAAGAAATGTAAAAGAAATGTAAAAGGTACATGCCAGCATGTTCCCAAAGGAGGCCCAGAGGGCCTACCTGTCACACGCGGTGCCAGCTAGTGGCCACTAAAGTTCTAGGAGCAAAATAGAACAGAGTTAAAAACAATGTAACTACTTAGCTCAACTAGAGCTAAAGGAGACCATCTTCAAGGAAGTAAATGCATAAAACTGAACAGCCAATCGGTTTAACACAAGGCAAGCCACTCAGAAAACATACTCAGTAAAAGCACCTTTTACTCTCTAAGTGAGAGGAGTACACAGCCGAAACTCCAGCATGATACATAGGAGGCCTAAAAAGGCCTACGACTCGTAAACACGTGGCGTCAGCTAGTGGCAATCACGACCCATCCATGGTGATGAGTCGCATAGAAACCAACACAAAACTGTGCCAACATGCAAACTGAACACATGGCATCAGGCAGCCAGTAGGCCAATTACGCGATAAGACACGTTAACACTTGGATAAGAGGAGTACACACTCTGCCACAGTACTCTATGAGAGGCCTGACCTAGGGCCTACTCTTACAGAGGTGGGCGTGGCCAATGGCGGTGAGAGTCAGCAAACAAGACTCAACCATAGAGATGAGTCTCAAATATAACCAGGGCTTGACATTAACTTTTTTGCTCACCAGCCACTGTGGCTAGTGGTTTTCCAAAGTTACTAGCCACTCAGCTTTTTCACTGGACACAATTTTAATGTTGGTAAATTACATTTTATATGATTAAAGTTGACTTTGTTATGCTTAAATTACTTTATTTTGAGTCATTTTACTTGATTTAGAAGATTTAAAACCCTTTCAAACTTTTAAATGCAGATTGACCACCCAAATCAAGACTACATTGTATATCAGCTGGTATGTAGCCTACAGGTGGGCAAGAGGTGGACAATATGAGCATGGGCTAATATGAGAAAATTGATAAGTTATTTGTGTTAGGCTATATAAAAGAACAAAGAAGCAAATTACAAAAACAATAGTAAATTAAAAAATAATCTTTTTTTCAGATACAGTAGGTTAACATATAACATATAGCCTACATTTATTTAACATCGTTTGTTGTTTGTTGTTTGATTATTAATGACAGACAGGTAGGCCTATTTAATTGGGCTGCTGAATGCATGGACGTAACTGATGCATATTCAGTTATTACCCACCTGTTAACGTCCACTTAAGCCATAACCCACTGTATTCACGCGAGATACTCCACACGATGGACATTTAGACATCTGTGTGCACATGTATTTGACTATTCAGGCGCGAGGAGAACTGATCGCTCACGCAACAGAGAGAGAGCGCACGTGAGAGAGTGCTTCTGTTGTGTGTCATTCAGCGCAATTCCGCCAATCCCTCCTTCACTAACTGCACATAAATAACGAATTGTGTGATTGGATTGTAATTTTGTGCTACGACGATCTTCGACAATCATTTGGCTGTAAACTGAAATTATATTCAATCCGCCAAAGTTGCTAGTGGAAGTGGCTGTCTTACCCGCCACAGCTGAAATCTACCCGCATTTGGCAGGGTTGGCGGGTGTTAATGTCAAGCCCTGAATATAACCAACCCAGCTGTGCCAACATGAAAACTGAAAAGGAGGCCTGGCAGAGCCTACTACTTTTAGCACCATGTGGCGCCAGCCAGTGGTCATAAATAGGGACCAAGCTCAAAGGGGACCAGCTCTAGACCCAACAAGCTACTTGTGGGTAACTAGCTACACAACCTGAGCTAAGCCTACACATTCCAACAGGCAATGTACATGGTACAAATAAATATGCTACCATGGTCTAAGGGAGGCCTACGAGGCCTACCATCTCAAACAAACATAAGCATAAGCCTGAGGCAGTGCTAAGATACGTGAGCAAACTCGCGATTGTAAACCAACAGCACCCGAGATACAAGCTGTACTTAGGAAGAGGCTACCAATAAAGAGCCAACAATCTTTAAAGTATATGTAAAACCGCTGCTGTGGTCATGATCGACTGGGAGCTATCAGAGATCATTTATATTCTAACCAGAATAAGACTCTCTACACTCAACCTGAGTGTGCAATCCAACAGGTGATGCATTCAGTGAAACACAAACCCTAGCCGGGGAGTACAACAAAACACCGCTTTCTTAGATAGAGGCTAAACACAGCCTGCTATCACAGAAACAGGTGATAACCTGTGGCAGCACTAGAGTAAGCTCACATATTTTAAAGTATGTAGGGCTAAGGCTTAGAACCCAAAACAAAAATAAATGCTTTGTAATACATGCCATCTAAACAGGATAAATGTTTTCACAAAACAGATCTGAGATTTTTTGTTGAACCCTTGAGAATGAAAGCTAAAAGCATTTAGCACTGTATACTCAAACCTGAATATAATTCAAGGGGCTCATGAGAAAACATTATAAGCATGACAAAGTTCTACAAAGTGGGGCCTAGCAACACTGCATAACTTATCTTCTCAAAGATAAGGGCCTACCACCTGGGAAAAACAGCACCAGGAAGGCTCATAACAGCCTATAACCCTAGCTGTTAATCTTAGCCATAGCACCTACATCACATCGAAGGGGAAATGAGCATACAGCCAGCAACTCCCTCAGGAGAAGGCCAGAACTAGGAACTATACAACCTCAGAGGGATAGTAAAAATAAGGGTGATGTAGCCACTAGCTAAAGCCTACTGGGCCAAGCAAAGCTTGGGCTTCATTTCGAATCCTTCAAATATGGGGAGAAAATTAAGCACTACAAGCAAACAATGTCAGGCAGCCGATAAAGTCGATCTGCACACAAATAACTGAAGTGACGAGTGCTAACTCAAACCAAACTAAAGTATTAGCTATAGATAAAAGAAAATTTAGAAAAAAGCACATACTCAGGGGGCGGAGGAAGAAGGGGCGAGGGCAAATGCAAAGTTGCCAGTGCAACGAGAGGGAATTGATCACAGACGCTATTGGTGTATGTGATCGATCACCTCCTCAAACCTGCTTCTTCCTCCTTGAGTCCAGCTGTCTCTGCGCCCTGCTCTGAAAAGAGGAGGTGCCTGAGCGGCCATACTGGACCTCTGGTCCTGTCTCAGAGCCTCGCTCGAGATGGGCCAGCCTCCTGATAATCTACATGCTCAGAAAAACTATACAGGAAAACAAGGTCTTATTTTAAAGGTGCCCTAGAATTAAATATTGAATTTATATTGGCATAGTTGAATAACAAGAGTTCTGTACATGGAAAAGACATACACTGAGTTTCAAACTGTTTCCTCCTTCTTATATAAATCTCATTTGTTTAAAAGACCTCAGAAGAACAGGCGAATCTCAACATAACACAGACTGTTACATAACAATCAGGGTGTACGCCCCCAATATTTACATATGCCAGCCCATGATCAAGCCATTACACAAGGGCAGAATGTCTGGATGTGCACAGCTGAATCATCAGACTAGGTAAGCAAGCAAGAACAATAGCGAAAAATGGCAAATGGAGCAATAATAACTGACATGATCCATGATAACATGATATTTTTAGTGATATTTGTGAATTGTCTTTCTAAATGTTTCGTTAGCATGTTGCTAATGTACTGTTAAATGTGGTTAAAGTTACCATCGTTTATTACTGTATTCACGGAGACAAGAGAGCCGTCGCTATTTTCATTTTTAAATACTTGCAGTCTGTATAATGCACAAACACAACTTCATTCTTTATAAATCTCTCCAACAGTGTGTAATGTTAGCTTTAATAAAAAAAATATCGCCGTTAATCTATTCTCAAAGTTGGGTTGGGAGCTGGGTCTATACTACGCAAGCTATGATGACTTTCACTTTGATATTTTAGCGCGGATGTATACCTAGCCGAACTGACCCTTCGCAAAGACCCGCCCCCCTTAGTTACTGTTGCTTTGTCCGACAAGCCGTGGCGCTGTCAGGCCACACGCGGTGAAAAATACATCGCCAAGCAAAGAGGACACTGACAAGTGTTTTTTTAAGAATTTCAAACAATAAAAACCGTTTTGTGGCTCTTTAATGTGTCGTGACCATGGTCGTGACAGATTGCTGTAGCGCCTCAGCTCGAGGCTTGTAAACCGATCATCTCTTACTACGAGTCCATTTATAGCATGAAATGAACATGAATGAACATGACAATCAATGTTGTTTCAAACGCGGAAAGATGTCAATATACACAATTTTTCAAGTTTAACTCCACCGAGGTTAATCTTCTAACTCCTATCTGCTTTGTCGGACAAAATGGTGGATTACTTTTAGTCATTTGCTGCATCCCAATTCGCCTACTTATACTACGCCCTAAAAGTATGTACTCTTTCTGTGAACAAAAAGTACTTACTTTTGAGTGTGTAGCAAAAGAGTAGACAAGCTTTGGGACATACTATCACGTCATACAATTGCGTCTTTGCTCTCTGCCGCATCCAGTCACCGTAAACTGGCCTGTCAATCATCTTACATCCTCCACATTTCATTTAGCTAATTTCCTACCGTATCAGAGAGAAATGCAGCACGTTGATATGCAGTCGCGGGTCTTTCATGTGGAGAACTCTCCTCATATCAATGCATAATGATGCATTTAAAAGTCAATGGCCAATCGGATCTTTATAAAAGTCCACATTGGTATTTGCAGATAAAAAATAACACATATAACTTTAAAATAAATATTTTCTGTCAGTTTGAACTGATTATTAGTCACTCAAACAACCTCTCAGCGTCGATCGTGCATATTCACCATGTTTTGTAGTTTTTAACACTTTTTACTCGTGTTTGTAGTTCTGAACTGAATCCTCGTACAACGCGCAATGGGTTGTGGGCAATATTAGCCTCTATAGTGTGCACGGATCCACACTTTGAAAATCTACCGGAAATAGTAGACCATCCGGGGACTTTTGGCATACTCTTTTCAACATACTATGCTTTGGGACACACTTATTTTAATCTCACATACTATTTAGGATGGATAGTATGGACATTGGGATGCAGGGACAATTTGGGTATCTCACATATTCTGAATGTCTTCGGCAGAATTCAAATGAGCTATTTTAATCTAGATGAATCTAGATTAATTAAAAGATTAATCTAGATTAATCTAGATTAAAAAAATTAATCTATGCCCACCACTAATATATATATGTATATGTATTAGTATGCATGTGTATACATATTTTATATCATGCTCAGATACTTCTTATGTATACAGATATATATATATATATATATTTCCTGTATATATATATATATATATATATATATATATATATATATATAGATACACACACATATATATAGTCTGACCATAAGAAGTATCTGAGCATGATATAAAATATATATACACATGCATACAAATACATATACATACATACACACACATATACAAAAGCCTTCTAGAACAGTGGTCAAATCCTATTGAACTGCAGGCCTCAGCCTCAAAGTGCCTGAAAGAAATGAACTACTAAGGGGTCTCTCTCAATGGACATACCACCAAAAGGAGTGTGGTTAGCAGATATAGCCGCCAAATACACTTTAATCGTGGATGGAGATAACCCTCAGAGGCCAAGCCCACAGTTTCCACAGTTCTGGGCGGGGGTGAAAGATTGAGCCCCTCGCCTGAGATAGAAGGTCCCTCCTGACCATAATCTCCCATGGAGAGCCGTTGAGGAGGGACAAGTCCAAAAACCAAACTCGGCCTGGCCAGAATGGGGCTATCAGCACTAGACTGATCCCATCCTAGTGAACTCTCCAGAACTCCCAGGAACAGAGCGATCAGGGGAAAGGTGTACAAACGTAGCCTCGGCCATGTCTGAACCATGGCATCTAACCCCAGAGGAGCTGGATGCATGTGGGAGAACTAGAGAGGACAGTAAGTAGTCTCTTGAGAAGAAAACAGATCCATTCTGCATGGCCAAACTTCTCCCACAAGAGCTTCACCACCTCAGGATGAAGTCTCCATTCCCCTGGTCTTTCCCTGAGCCCACAGGAGGACCTGGTGCTCCAATTTGTAAAGCATCTGATGATGTAGGCAGCCACTGATGTATTGTCTGTACGAACTAGAACATTATTGCTCCTGAAGTCAGGGAAGAAGTGTTTTAGAGCTAAAAACACTGCCATCATTTCCAGAGAGTTTATGTGCCATGTGAGATGATAGCCTCTCCACAGACCTTGAGCCAAGTATCCATCTAGGATCGCTCCCCAACCTGTGAGGGAAGCATCCATCATTAGCATTCTGTGACAACATGGAGTTCCCAACACTGGACCTAGGGACAGGAACCAAGGCTTCTTCCACATAACTATGGTACGAAGGCATCGCCGTTTGACCTAGATCATGTGAAAAGGGTTGCCCCTTGTGGAAAACCCCTTGGTCCTGAGCCATCACTGTAAAGGTCTCATGTAAGCCAAAAGAATAACTGGTATCACTGTTAAATAACTGCCCCGGCTGACATTTCTAAGCATTTTCCCCTGTGATCTGTATTCTTGTGTTTGACCTTGGACTGTTTATTCCCATCTTGATTGTTTGCTGCCTGCCCTGTTGATTCTCTGCCTGGATATCTGGATTTACTCTGCCTTGTCTGCCACCTGCCCTGACCCTTTGACTGTCCCTGTTTATGATTCTGCTCTGTCTTGGATATTGTTATTGCTGGTGATTGACTTCTGCCTGTTCGACTACGATTGTTTAATAAAGCTGCACATGGATCCTATCACGTCCGACTCCTCATTACAGTAGTCATTCAATTTAGTCACCCCAAAAATAATACTCAGAGCCTCTTTTTTTCAATTTGAGAAGTTAACCTCAGTCTTTGTTAGTGTGCATGAGGCACACAAAATGGGCTTCTCTGTGCCATCTGGAAATTGGTGTGAAATTATTGCCCCAACCCCACAAGGGGATGCATTTCTGTCCCCTTCCAATCAGCATCGTTGTGAAGTGGTTTAATTTCAATTGACAGATTTGGTATGAATTTACCATAATAATTCAGCATGGCTAGGGAATGATCTCAACTCAGATATATTTTGTTTGATGTACGTTACGCTATTCTGAAAGAAAGGAAGAAAGAACACTTTTCTTTGTTTAGTCTAAGACCATGTTCTTATAGTTGTTTGAAAACAGTGCATACATTTTGCATACAACCGCCGAGAACAGCTTCATATCGGCCAGTGCCTCGGGGATTTGCCGCTGGCTCTTATAGTGGTTAAACATGAGACATAATTAAATTTGAGTACATAGAACGGGCAATATTTGGTCTTATTGATCTATTATTTGTTCCAGAGCAAGTCGAATTGTGCTATATTAAATTTGATAATAATAAACGTTACGTTACATCCTTATATAGCATATGGCTACAACTAGACGGGACATATCAGACTCTTCTCTGCTCTTTAAATACGTAAACATTAAACTTTATAAACATATGTTTTTTTGAGTAAAGAAAACGCTTTACAATTTTTTTTTCAAACATCAGATCTTTATTTACCTTTGTATTGCACAGAATGTCCAAACTGCGTGCACACTTCATTCAGGAGGTGAGGCAGATTAAAGAGGTTTCATTGATAGTTTGATGATCCGATGGAGTTAGGAGGTTTTGTCACAAGCTCTTTAAAATCCTTTTCATTCGTTAAATGTTTGTAAAACCCACATACGAGCGCAAATGGTGACCTATTTTTTTTTTTTTTTAAATAACTAGTGCTTTATGTTTGACTGAACTGTATAATTGTGCTTATTTGTTGTTCAATAAATATTATTTTATATAAATATGTCCATTAAGTAATATGGATTGAGTGAACATTACATTAATACGCCATTAGATGGCAGCAACACTTTACAGGAGAACGAGTCAGTGAAGCACAAGAGACTTTAAAATTGAAAGGAACTTTTGCAAAAGCAAGTTGTTTTAGCACTGTGGTGTAATCTAATGGATGCTATGGAAAATTCCCAAAGCTGTAAAAAAGACAAAGATCGCTTTCCTCAGCGGACATTCAAACGTACTTGTATAAAGGATATAATATTATGGACATCGACTTGAAGAATGAATGTAATGCAATATACCAGACACAGGTAATAGCCTACTCACTCTCTCTCTCTCTCTAATACTGTACAAAATTCAATGTGTTTCAATGAAGCGAATGAATGTTCCTTCGTTACTAGTTCTAAAGTGACGTTTTAGAGTTAGTAACGGAGGCTTGGTTCAACTGACAACTTGAGTTTTGAAACATACCTTCGTTACTACTTCTGAAGTGACATTTTAGAATTAGTAACGGAGGCTTGGTCCAACTGACAATCTGCTGCTCAAAAGAGGGTTTTAAAGACACTCCGTTGTTGTTCTTATTTATTTACACACTCGTGCCGTCGAACTGTTGTATAAACGCAATATCACACGAGTAGCCGTGCGATATGGCTGTATATCAGCACGCTGTGATTACCTACGGCACGAATCACAGCGTGCTGATATACAGCCATATCGCACGGCTACTCATGTGATATTGCTCATATCATCAAGATAGCAAACAAAACACCCTCTAATCCTTGCAATACCATATCCATGGTACACTGGAATATTGACGGTGCACTACTGACCCCGTATGGTAATCGACTGTCCACATACAATCCCTACTGCATATTAACTCTCTGGAGTCGGGAAACGCGCAGGCGCGTTTTGCAGGATTTTTTCACATTGCAGCAAAACAGACTTAAAATACTCAATTTTTTGTCATAGAGACATAAATAATATATCAATTAAACTATAGAATATCTTTTTTTATGTGTGTACACTCAGCGTAAAAACAAAATGTAGTGCTTTTTGCAAAATAAAGAAAACTAACATGATGAGTGATCTGTCATCTCCCTTTGAACAAAGTCCAATCTGATAATTCTCAGAAAATGAACTGTAACTTAGAGAATACTAATCACAAAAAAATAGACTTATGTCTAAAGAAACATTGAAATGTCAGGTTTTAAATTGTGTAAGTCAAATCAAAAACAAAAATTCTGTTTTTATGTAATCTGTATGAAAAGAGACACGTCAGACGCCCCTGATTCAGCTCATTATCCACTAATGTGGCCACGCCCACGGAGCCAGCGCTATTCAGACGCAAATACTGAGGCAATACATGCATATATCATCGAAATCGTGTTTTTATTTGTCTTGAAAAGTGTTTATCTGTATGTAAAAGCTCTGTATGTTAAAGCCATGGTTAGCGACCTCTGGAAGACTTTGTTAGTTCCTGGAATATCCTGTTCTTCTTTAGATTAATTTGTGGACTAAAGGTGCACAGAGCACCCTCCGGCTGCAAGTATGAATTGAAAACACAGTATCCAGTGCTTATAGTAATGACAATGAATATTAAATAAATATTACTCCTCTGTATAGAAAATTGACAAACATATGAGAATCCATCAATATTTCTCCAAATGTGCATGCTTTTAACGTTGAGGAAAGGCTTACTTTCCTCATCCACTTTCAGTTTAGTGTACACTTGCGTCAAATCCAGTTTATTGAAATGTTAGGGGTACAGTTCTATGTCTAGCCATGGATTAATCATCACTTTATAATTTCTGCATATACAAACTGAGCTGTCCTGTTTTGGGATACAGACAAGGGGCATGGCCCACTCATCATGTAACACTGGAGAAATCACTCTTTGATGCTCAAGTTCATTACATTTTTTATCACCGAAGAATTTCTCAACCAGAATGCCTATGTGATTCACTCAGGACCAGTTTAACCCTCTGGAGTCTGAGGCTGATCTGGGGCCCTGGAGTTTTGACATGCCCTGATATTTGTGCTTTTTTCAGTTGTTCATAAACATATTAATTGAAAAAGTGTCATTACACTGTATTCAGCACAAACTAGGCTACCATAATATGTGAGAAACATGTATGTACATGTTTGTGTTTTTGAAGGAATAACGTTTATGCATGGTTATTGAAAAAACAAAAAAACTTAAGTCACTGAAATAAGGCCAAAAAAATAATATTATATGTGTTCACAAGATTTCTGGGTATTGGAGATCGTAGACTAGTTTGCTTCAAAATGATGTAAAAATTATCTGGCCTACTCGTTCATATAAAACAATAGAGAGATTTAAATTTTGTAAGACATTTTTTGTCAAGAAACACAGTATGCGTGGAAGCATAAATCATCATGAATATTCCTGTAATTCACACCTGAGAAGACAAAAGAATTCCATAATGACCTGTAATGACCTGCATATTAATGAGGCCTTTCAGTCAGGTAGGCTGTGAAAAAACCCTATGTGATCATGTCTCAAGCTCATCATAGTGTATATCAAACATACAGAAAAAAACAGCAATACTGTGAAATATTATTACAATTTAAAATAATGGTATTCTATTATATACTTTAAAATATAATGTATTTCTGTGATGCAAAGTGTCTGAAAAATTATGTTACCTCTATGGCATTTCATATAGCCTTTTAGCGTAAAAGCATGCACATTTGGAGAAATATTGATGGATTCTCATATGTTTATGTCAATTTTCTATACAGAGGTGTAATATTTATTCAATATTTATTGTCATTACTATGAGCGCTGGATACTGTTTTCAATTCATACTTGCAGCTGGAGGGCGCTCTGTGCAACTTTAGTCCACAAATGCCTCCTAAAGAAGAACAGGCCATGTGACAATCCAGGAACTAACCAAAGTAACAGAGGCTTTCAGAGATAGCTAACTATGCCTATGCAAAACACTTTTGAAGACAATAAATAGACGATTGAGACAATGTATGAATGTATTGCCTCAGAATTTGCGTCTGAATAGCGCTCACTCTGTGGGCGTGGCCACATTAGCGGATAATGAGCTGAATCACAGACTTCTGAAATGCCTCTTTTTTTATACAAATTACATAAACAGAGAATATTTGTTTTCGATTTGACTTACACGATTTAAAACCTGACATCTCACCGTCTCTATTCTAAAAGTCTATTTTTTTGGGGATTAGTATTCACTAATTTACAGTTCTTTTTCTGAGAACTATCAGATTGGACTTCGTTCAGAGGGAGACGAGAGATCAACGCATCATGTTAGTTTTCTTTATTTTGCAAAAAGCACAACATTTTGTTTTTACTCTGAGTGTACACAAATAAAAGAAGATATTCCACAGATTAAAATGGTGTATAACTCTTAATTGTATGTGCAACATTGACGGATTTAGAGTCTCTTTCACACTGGTAAGAAAAAAACCGAGGTGGTATCACCGGCAATACCTCAGACTGCAGAGTGTTAAATTTAGCACCCAGATCCAATCACGACCCATAAGATCTGGCCCCGTGCCTCGTGACACTAACAAAGTTAGTTGTAGATCTTGTGCACCATTCTGAACTCAGACATTAATTTTTCCCAACAATTTTAGCGGTTGATCATTATATGTTTTTCAGATTCAAATTACATGGCTGCAATTTTACCTTTCTAAATTTTAACCAGTAAAAACCGATATAGTGGCCCCAAAGTCTAAAACATTTAAACCCCGTTACATTTCACCATAACCTTGCATGGTTTAACATATCCGGATAAGTCCGTTGGCACTGTGTGCAGTCTCAAATCAGTTTGCTCCTGTGCAACATCTGATAACAATGCCGCAACCCCATAAACTGAGCCCTCCCATCTTTCACCTCAGCTCAGCTCCGCTTCACTATTGAAAATTTGAGTCAGTCCACTTGTTTTTACAGTTTAAAATTGCCAGGTTTTCTGCACCCCCGATACGGGCACTCTTTTAACTTGGATTTGCTTGGGCCATGTCCTTTTCCCAGACATTTGTAGCACTCCCAGCCAGTGTTGCTCCTTAACCCTGGTCGCTCCCTGCAGGCCCAGATGATCCGTCCGCAGGTACAACGAGGGCAGTCCCTTCTGCATAGACTACATGCCACTGGTGGTACACTCTAATATCTTTATTTCCAGCATTTTTGCCCATGTCAGTCCTCACTTGTGGCATTCAACAGTTTTTGGCACAGTTCTTTATCAATTATGCCACACACAAATTGATCTCTTAGCTGGTCCTACAAGCTGGTGCCAAATTCGCAGGTACAGGCCAGCCCCTTCAAGCAGGCAATGTACTCACCAAAAGATTCTTCCACTTGCTGTCGAAGATTCCATAATGTGAATCTTTCCGCTAACACATTCTTTTTTTAGTATATAAAAGTCTCTTAATGCCTTCAGTCTTAGAATTCTGTCTCGCTCACCTTGCTTGGTGCAAAGAGATCTCTTAGCTGTGCAAAGGTTTTCAGACCAACCACAGACAAAAATACTGCTCCCCATCAGTCAGATTCTTGTTGTCCACCAGAAACTGCAGAAGCCTTTCTTCATATTTTTCAAACACCTCTGTCATTTTGTTAACCATTAATCCTGTTTTACGTACTGTTTAGTGCCATGCTGCCCCAGTGTTTGACCTTTTTTTTTTTCACGGATGGTGTGATCGACTTGTCATGTATTTACTGGAAAAACAAATATGATGATGTATTCTCTTTTTGATTGATGGGATTTATTTGCTGATTAACTAAAGAATTACCAATAATGAACTTTTGTACAAATTACGTAGTCAACATGGTGGAAACTCAACTCACTCATCTAATGGTGCACCACCATTTTATCTTGTGCTCTCACAGCCAATCACAAGCAAGGTCAATATGTATGTACAGTGCCATTCAAAACTTTGGGATCAGTAAGATTTTTAATGTTTTAAACAAGTCTCCTGTGCTCACCATGGCTGTATTTATTTGATTAAAAATACCAAAAAAACACAGTAAAATTGTGAAATACTGTATTATTACAATTTAAAATAACTTTTCTATTTGAATATATTTTAAAATGTAATTTAGCTGAATTTTCAGCATCATACCTCCAGTCTTCAGTGTCACATTTCCTTCAGAAATCATTATAATATGCTGATTTGGTGCTCAAGAAACATTTATTATTGTTATCAATGTTGAAAACAGTTGTGTACAATTTTTTCAGGATTCTTTATTTGTATGTCTTTACTGTCACTTTTGATAAATTTAATTCATCTTTGTTGAATAAAAGTA
The DNA here is from genome assembly GCF_024489055.1 of Chanodichthys erythropterus. Lineage (NCBI taxonomy): Eukaryota > Metazoa > Chordata > Actinopteri > Cypriniformes > Xenocyprididae > Chanodichthys > Chanodichthys erythropterus. The sequence continues at coordinate 38,165,249 of NC_090235.1, forward strand.
TTAATTTCTTAAAAAAAAAAAAAAAAAATCGGTAACAATTTATTTTAAGGGTCCAGAATTATGCATTATTAAGCCTTAATTAATGATTAACTTGTTCACAATTAAGCATTAGTTAAGAATGAACACACTAGTAATTAATGAATAACTTTACATTTTAAGGGTCCTGAATTATGTATTAGTTAAGCATACATAAACAAGTAATTGTCACGATCACCAGTGAGAGTGCCCTATCAGCCACTAGAGGGCACTCCATCCCGGACTCTCATTTCCACCCGTTACATGGACTACAATTCCCATACACACTCACCCGACTCATTATCCATGTTCATTGCACCCAGCTGGACTGTATTATGTTATTAGTGTCTGCCTATTTATACTGAGTTGTGTCTGTCCTTGGTTGTGGTTCGTTGTTTTGTTACATGCACGTTATATTTCTGGCTTTTGTTTGTGAACTGACTACGTGGAGTTTGACCTTTGCCTTTCTTGGGATTTATGTTTTGGATTCACCAATAAATGCTGCAACTGGATCCTAACATCTTGTCTGTGTGCAGCCGTGACAGTAATTAATTATTTACTTGTTCACAACTATGTATTAGTAAAGCATGGACACAATAGTAATTAATGATTAACTTAACATATAATAGGGCATATTAGCCATTATTACAAATTATTGAACATTTGGAAGATACACATTTATGCTATAAATAAACAAAAAATAACCTATTGATTAATGATTAACTGAATGTACAGTAAACACCTTTTAGTCATTATCTACAACTTAATAAGCCATATATTATTTTTGTGTAATGATGTAATTATAAATCTGTGCCAATCTATTAAGTTAACTGAACAATAAGCTAGTAATGATGTTTAATTACTGCTGATTTTCAGTTATTTTGCCAAAATAATATAATATAGACAATTTTACCCTCAAAGTGAAAGGTATATCCACATTAATTATGGCACTTATTGACCAGAGTTTATTTACCAGAATAAGCCAATATTAAAATAAGCCAATATTAAAAGCCAAGCTAAACTGCCACTAATACAGTACTAATAAATATAATTTGACCCCTTATTCTAGAGATAGTTTCTTATTTACATTATTGGTTTGTTTAGTTATTCTTCAACGTGATCTCACGAGAATGTGTATTTTTACATAAAGTGTTGTTCTACAACACATACATTTACTTACGTTTTCATACACTGAAACGTACAATATTGACAGCACTAAAAATTATTACATGTAAAAACATTTTGCGCTGTACGTGACTTTCACTGCAAACTCATTTCAAAGAATTATGTTAAACAAAACTACACTTTAAAACCTTAAAATGAATAACATTTCTGTAATCAATAATGGTTATTTATCATGTAATACTTATTTTGTTCACCATGGGACACAAAAGGCGTTTTCTCAGACAAAGGACTGGAAAATACACCAAAACGCAACATAAATTCACAAAAGACAACAATTTAATCTGCTGTAATCCACATCTTTAGAATCCAAACCACTGCGAGGAATAGATCCAAATTAATTTCTGTATCCAGCGATCTTTATCTCCATCCTCAACAGCGACCGTAAACAAATCCTGCGATCATTATGATATGAATTAAAAAACTGCCGCCTCAAAAAGCTTGACAGGACATGTTTTACGGCAGTGATATCAATGTTCATTGGCTCTCGCCTGCTTCCTCACAGATTGCGACATGCCGTGAAGTAAAGTGGAATACCATTTTAAATTCTGGATTAAATTCTGCTCTGTACCTGACACAAAACTATTATATGTGACCCGTCACAGAAACCAGTGACACAAGTTGGCAGCACAACTATCGAGCAAAATGAGAAAGAAGCGGGGAGTTTTTTAAAATTGGTGATTTTCATTTTTTTGCAGAATCTGTTAGTTGAGATCACGAATAAGCCTCTCCTTGTTTGAGATAGCAGTATTGGTATATTTAAAAGCGTACATTTTGAGGTTGAAATCGGCTTGTTTTTCAGAGATTCTAGCACGCAGTAGGGGCGTGTCATTGTCTGTGTTCTCAATGTTTTCAGAAAACGAACTATAACTTAGTAAATACTAATCACAAAAAAATTAGACTTCTGTCTAAAGAAACGTTGAAATGTCAGGTTCTAAATCGTGTAAGTCAAATTGAAAACAAACATTCTGTGTTTATGTAATCTGTATGAAAAGAGAGCCATGTCAGAAGTCTGTGATTCAGCTCATTATCCGCTAATGCAGCCACGCCCACGGAGCCAGCGCTATTCAGACGCAAATTCTGAGTCAATACATGCATACATCGTCTCAATCGTGTATTTATTATCTTGAAAAGTGTTTATCTGGATGTTAAAGCCATGATTAGCGACTGTGGGTACACAATCCATTCCACCTGCACGACCCGTTTCACGCATGCACGTAATTACGTAGTAGAAAAAAAAACGTTTTCCTACACTATCGGTACCTACTAATGAAACACTAGACGGCAAGGCGGCACATTTGTGTAACGTTAGTTGTATTGTGTTTAACATTTAACAGCGGGTCTATTTTGATGCTTTTTAATGTAGCTTAGGCTATGCATTATGATGTGTTTACGTGGTTGCCAATCCAAAATAATAAAGGAGTTGTGAGTCGTCACATGAACATACATCATCAGTTTCCTCCATACTCTCCTTTGCGATTCATTGCTGGTATAAGGCTTAACTTACTTAATTTGCTTTGTTTTGGTCTGAGGTCAGTAGTATGGTCAAAGACGGTTTGTGTTGTTTTTTTATTAAAAGCTGCTAATAGTTAACTTTTAAGTTGAGTAATTTGTATTAGTATGGGTCTATATAGGCTAATATATATATATATATATATATATATATATATATATATATATAGATATATATATATATAATCTAAATGAGGAAAATAAGCCCTTCAATGTTGTTTACAGAAGACAGTAAGGAACATAATATGCATTTCTGCCAAGACTATCTGCACTTACATGAAGAAAGAACTACAAACAAGTGTGGGGAAATGTTATAGAGTATTTCAAACTGACAATGGAAATGACTTGAAAGAAGCATGTGTGCACACAGAAGTTTTATTTAAGAGTAAAAATTCTCTCTCTCTCTCTCTCACTCACACGCACACACACACACACTCTCTCTCTCTCTCTCTCTCCCTCCCTCCCTCTCCCTCTCCCATGCACACACACACAGAATGGATCGTGCAGGTCATCGCAAAACAGAATTATCATTTGCGCATGTGTGTTTTCTAAAGAGTCTACTACGAATGCGTAGAACAGATCGTACAGGTGGAACAGATCGTGTATCAACAGCAACCTCTAGAAGACATGCCGTTAGTTCCTGGTTCCTGTTCTTCTTTAGATTAATTTGTGGACTAAAGGTGCACAGAGCGCCCTCCGGCTGCAAGTATGAATTGAAAACACAGAATCCAGCACTCATAGTGATGACAATAAATATTGAATAAATATTACTCCTCTGTATAGAAAATTGACATAAGAGAATACATCAATATTTCTCCAAATGTGCATGCTTTTAAGCTAAAAGCCTATATCAAATGCCACAGAGGTAACATAATTGTTCAGACACTTTGCATCACAGAAATACATTAGGCTATATTTTAAAGTATATAATACCATTATTTTAAATTATAATAATATTTCACAGTATTGCTGTTTTTTCTGTATGTTTGATATGCACCATGATGAGCTGGAGACATGCTCACATCACAGAGGGTTTTTTTCACAGCCTACCTGACTGAAAGGCCTCATTATTATGCAAGTCATTTCAGGTCATTATTATGTGATTATTTTGTCTTCTCAGGTGAGAATCACCCATTATTCATGATGATTCACGCCTCTATGCATACTGTGTTTCTTGACAAAAAGTGTCTTACAAAAACTAAATCAATATATTGTTTTATATGAAGGAGTAAGCAGCATAATTTTTATTTTTATCAAAAACTCTAGTCTACAACCTCCAATACCCAGAAGTCTTGTGAACATAGATTTAATATACTTTTTTGGCCTTATTTCAGTGACTTAATTTTTTTTTTTTTTTTTTTTTTTTTTTTTTCAATAACCAAGCATAAACGTTATTCCTTCAAAAACACAAACGTACATACATGTTCCTCACATATTATTGTAGCCTAGTTTGTGCTGAATACAGTGTAATGACACTTTTTCCATTAATATGTTTATGAACAACTGAAAAAAGCACAAATGTCAGGGCATGTCAAAACTTCTCCATGGCCAAAATCAGCCTCAGACTCCAGAGGATTATGTACAACATACGGCTGGATTCTTTAGCTGCGGAAAAAGAGTGGCAGGACATGCAAATTATTGGACATTTAGAGGCAAACAGACAAAGAGAAAGTGTGCCCGAACAACTTATTTCAGTGGAGGCAATGAGATCTTCAAGAATACTTTTCTGTTTCTTATGGGGTGAGTTTCCATAAACATCAAAGTTTGTCGTTTTGTGTTCATTCTAAGAACACGTACACATTATCTCAACCAGAGATGAAATTGCATGAAAACTTCATCACGTATCCGTTTACGTGATGGAGCTGAAGAGATGATGAAGGGTACCAGAAGAGGCAGAGATGATGAGTCGTCAGTTTGAGGAGGCAGAAATGATGAGCAGGTGATTTGAAGAGGCAGAGATGAGCAGGTGGTTTGAGGAGGCGGGAGAGGGAGGTTGGGAGGGAACACAGGGCTGGATGGAACCAGCAGGGAGACAGACAGTTCTGAGCTGGACGGTACCAGCGGGGACACAGACAGTTCTGAGCTGGACGGGACCAGCGGGGACACAGAGAGTTCTGAGCTGGACGGGACCAGCTAGGAAACAAGACATAGGGAATTTAACTCCTCAAACACATCCAATAGGTCCAAAAATGTTTCAGTGGTTATATCAATCCCATCCACTGCAGTGATGTTGTGGGCGGGGCTCTCTTCCCAACCCTCGAAATCCACTAACACTCCCTCAACAGCACACGATGTAGCGGGCTCACGCACCTGGTCAGACACACCTTGCGGTTCACACCCAGTGGCGACGACTCCTTCCGTCCTCTCTTCAGGTTCTGTCTCGTTAGTCCTGGAAGGTTGATCTCTGTGGTCTGCGCTGGGCTCTCGTTTCTCCATCATGCACGTAGTCGATGGCGGGTGGCTGGTCTCTGGATGTGCACGAAAACACCCATGTGCACCCACTCCACGTATGTGGCGAAATCCTCCGTAGGACCGCCCGCTGGAATGCGTGCCTTGGACCGCTCGCTCAGGCCAGTGTGATAGTAAATACAGAGCGAGTGGTCCGGGAAGTGAGTCAGGCACGCAGATCAGTGAGCAGATCAGTCTGCTAAAGATGAGCCCACTTGACACCTTTGTTGCCCTCCGAGGTAACACAGGAGGCCCAATTTCCTTGCTCTTAGGACATCAAAGGGGCCCCTCATGTGGACTACAGGCCAGATCCACATTCCAACACCCACACACACAGGCACACACAGACACATACAGAAACACACAAACATACATTTTTAACTGTACAGTATATGTAAACTACAACTATGCTGTAATATATCCATCATGTATTTTAGGGCCTATGCATGTTTCCTAGTGTTTAAATGAGTGTATTTGTGCTAGTGTGCATTTTAATAGTGGAATTCTGTCTGTAAACCATAACTTCTTTTCTATGCCTTTCTGATCGAGTTTGATCTCTCCGTAAAGCTCCGGACTCAAGCTATTCACTGAGGTGGGTCACATAGCTGACATATGCATTTTTCTATGTGTTTAATGATACTGTGAAGAAAGCACTCGATCTCGAAATCCGATCTGATAGCCATTAAGTATGCAAATTCATCTAGGAGACCAAACAAAGGAACTTTGCCCGCCAAATAGTGCTGCGCATCTATTGGCCGCTACAATTCAGGAGGTGTGTTAGCTTGGGTTTCCATAAAAACAATGACACACACCTTCTCCTTTGTCTCCTGATTGTCTCACGAGCACCTCGTGCACGTCTCTCCTGGACGCCGCCGGTGACCACGCGCTGCCATCGCGCTCATCTTCGGGACCACTTCTTTGGACTCTCTCTCTCTCTTCGGTTAAGTTACTTAAGTTTAAACCTCTTTTGAAAACCCCGCCGGAGAAACCCTCTCGGAAAGGACCAACCCAGCCAGGCGCATTGAAATTGCTACACACGGACTTGAGCAAGTATTATGATTTATCTAAAATTTGTTCAAACTGATTTCTGTGCTGGCTCTCTCAAAAAGGTTTAACTGTGTAATTTGCCATCCTTTGATCATCTTTCTTTTTCGGTCTTTTCTTCATTTTCACTCTTGTGTATATATGTGTATACTTCTGTATACATTTTAGACGTATAATCTCTGTAGTCGTAGCTGCATATATTAAACACTTAATTCATGCTCGATTGTTCTGTTTGTTCTTTCAACTGAAGACCAAGTCACTTTAACGTTTTATTCGATCGCTTTATGCTTTGATGCTATAATAGGAATATTCTCTTGGCCAGAGAATAACTCCGTTTATAATATTCTGTGAGGGGCTTAGTTTGCTGGACAAACGAACAGTTTCTCTAAATAATTATTAAACCAGAACTAATCATATATGTAATTGATTATAATTCGTTGTAATTGATTCACAATATATGTTTAATTCCCTGTTGGGTCGATATATGAATCATAATTTATTCATAAAACCTTATGAATTATTATATTCATATTTCATCCATAAATTGAGTAATAACTGTACGAACCGCTACATCGTTACATATTACAGGTCAATGGATTCCGACATAGAACTTGAAATTGTTGGCTTCGGAGAGCCACTACTCTGTGACCGGCAAATCACTCGGTGGAGGAGTGTGTTAATATATAAACACAAATTGGTGCAAGACTGTGGTGGTCAGGGAAACGATGTGCACTCCAGATAATGAACTTTTATCAGTGTCATTGCGGCCATATTACTTGCCACGAGAATTCCCACAGCTGTTTGTGACAGTTGTTTACATCCACCCACGAGCTGATGCTGATGCAGTAACCTGGGTGATCTCAAATACTGTGCGGCGGCTCCAGAGGATCTCGCCGGACGCACCTAATCTCTTAATGGGAGACTTCAATCACTGCAATCCTGCAAAATCGTTGTGTGGATTCGAGCAATACGTGACCTGTACCACAAGGCGCACAAAACGCTTAGACGTGTTTTGGATCAATCAAAGGCGCTTATAGATCCCTCCGCAGAGCCCCACTTGGTACGTCCGACCACAACGTCATATATCGGACACCTTATTATCAACCCATTCTTAAAAGGGTCAAACCAGAATGCTGCACTGCTCCAGGGAATGTGATAGGGAAGAGTTCAAACAAGGGCCCAATTGTCAAAATCAGTAACCATGATTCTGACCTTGTTTTCTCTAATGAACTCTTTGAGTTGAATTTTTTTATAATCATTTTAATTTACATGATTTTAACCATGAATTGTCTGTGTTGAGAAGCTCTGTCACTGAAACCCCAAATAATCTGCATGTCAACAGAGGAAAGGTTGTTAAACTTAAAGGGGTGAACGAGAGGAAGAGCCCAGGGCCTGATGATGTTGGGAGTCGGATTCTCAAAAATTGTGCAGAGCAACTAGCTGATATTCTCTGCCACGCTTTACCAAATCTCTTGAGCTATGCATAGTACTTAATCTCTGGTAAAGTCTGTTAATATTCCAGTTCCTAAAATTAAGACCCCAAAAATATTGAATGACTTTAGGCCCATCGCATTGACTTCCTTAATTATTCTTCCTTAAACATTTTTCCTACCGTGCTGGACCCACTCCAATTCGTCTACAGACAAGGAAGAGGAGCTGATGATGCAATTGCAACCCTGCTCAACTTGTTACTAACTCATCTTGAGGAAGCAAATGCTCTGGTCCATTTGCTTTTTTATAGACTTCTCATCAGCAATTAATTGCATCCAACCCCACCTGTTGGCGGAGAGACATAGGCCCCGTCCACACGGAGATGGGTTTCAGTGAAACCGCACAAATTTTTTATCGGATAGGCGTTTCGTCCACACGGATCCGGCATTTTCGAAAGGTGAAACCGGAATTTTTTTAAACCGGGTCCCAGAGTGGAAAAATTTGAAAACGCCGGCTTGGCGTTGTCGTCACCCCACGTGTCGACCCTAGTCAGACGCGCTAACACCACAAAACAGCACCAACAACAGCAATAGCAGACTCTACATGCTTGCGTTCATGCTGCAGTAGCTACTGAACCAAAATAAAGTGTTATTTCTAAGCTTTGCTAAAGTTTGTATTCAGCGCGCAAGGTTTATGCGCATGCTCCAAGTCTTCTTCGCTGCTTTAAGTGCATTTCTGCGGCAGAATTACAGCACCACATAATGGCCTGGCATGTATACTACATCGTTTTGAGTCGTTTCAGTGGTTTCGTGTGGACGCAGATATTTTTTGAGATGAGGAAAAAAACGCTCCGGCTTTGTGCGGACGTAGCCTTAGATCTATCAATGTAAACAATACCCTCATTCTGTGGCTTATTGACTTCCTAACAAATAGGACCCAGCATGTCAAAGTTAATGGCACTCTGTCTAACTCCTTGGTGTCCTCTACTGGTGCACCTCAGTGTTGCATTCTTTCTCCACTGTTGTTTGTTTTATATACTAATATGTGTCAAAGTCGCCATAAGAACCACTATGTTGTTAAATTTGCTGATGACTCAGTTATTGTTTCTCTGTTGTATGGTGATGCTCCAGACCATGGCCCTGTCCTGTTGGAATTCTTTTAACTGGTGCCAGTCATCCTTTCTGCACATTAATGTGACTAAAACTAAAGAAATGTGCATTGACTTTAGAAAATACCCTCCTCTGCTTCCCCCAGCACTGATTGATGGACAGGCCATGGAGTTGGTACAAGAATACAAGTATCTGGGCATAATGATGGACAATAAACTCTGAGTCCCAGGTGGATGCCGCTTGTAGCAAAGCTCACCAGAGAATGTACTTTCTTCGCAAATTGAGAAATCTTGATGTTGATCATGTTTTTATGAAAATGTTTTATTGTTGCTTCATTGAATCAGTCCTTACGTTTTCGTATGTTTGTTGTTTTAATATGTTAAACTTAAAAAAATGGAATCGCCTGAATGCACTAGTCTAGGAGTGTGGGAAAATTTCTGGCATACAGCATAACAACCTCATGGACACTTTTAAAGCTAGGTCTGTGAAAAAAGGTTAAGATATCCTGGCTGACCTTTCACATCCTCTGCAGGAGATGTGTAAGATACTCCCCTCAGGTAGGAGGTACTTAATGCCCAAGTGTAGGACAAATAGATAAAAAAAAAACTCTTTCGTCCCCACTGTCATTGGCTTCTTGAATAAATTATAGCTAAAAGGTATTGCTTTTAGTCAAGGATGCTGCACTACATTGCCATATTGTTTTATTGCACTTATTTTATTATAACTTTTAAACTTAACTACTGTTAATTTTTATCCCTATGTTTTTTTATTGCATTGTCCTGCTGTCGACTGGGTGGATGCATGTATTTCTTTGTTTGTTGCCACTGTCTGCAAAACGATTGCCCCTTGGGGATCTAATAAAGTGTTGAAGTTGAAGTTGAGGTGTGCATGCTTAATTAAGGCATAATTCAGGACCCTTAAAATGTAAAGTTAATCATTAATTACTTATTAATGCTTAATTGTGAACAAGTTCATCATTAATTAATGCTTAATCATGCATTATTTTGGACTCTTAAAATAAAGTCTTACCAAAAATTCTTACTGACCCCAAACCTTTGAACGGTAATTTATAATGTTACAAAAGCTTTCTATTGCAGATAAATGCCGTTCTTTTGAAATGTCTATTCATCAAAGAATCCTGAAAACAAATTGTTCACAACTGTTTTCAACACTAATAATATTAATAATAATAATACTAATAATAAATGTTTTTTGAACACCAAATCAGAATATTATAATGATTTTTGAAAGATCATGTGACACTGAAGACTGGAGTAATGATACTGAAAATTCAGCTTTGATCACAGGAATAAATTACATTTTAAAATATATTTAAATTTTATCACTCTTAATACTCCCATGCAAAGCCTTCTGATTCTTATATTAGAAAACTACACTATCGCTCTTAATACTCCCATGAAACTAAGGAACAGTCTTTAATTACTCAGAATATACAGGAGAATAAACAAGGATGATACACATTAACATTGACCAGACCAAACAATGAACAGAAAGAACTCAGTGTCAGGGTTCTGCCCTGGCAGACTGGTGCCAGTCATCCTTTCTGCACATTAATGTGACTAAAACTAAAGAAATGTGCATTGACTTTAGAAAATACCCTCCCCTGCTCCCCCCAGCACTGATTGATGCATATTTACAGTAGTATTTACAGCACACCAGGAAGCCTCAGGAGCGGATACTCACCGGTTAGGCTAAGGGATTTGCAGAGATCCTAAAGGTTGTCATGTTAGCTGTTATGCTAGCCACAGGCCATGCTTAACCATATAGTCACCTTGTTAAATTGATAAATAACCACAAGTTGCAAATGGAGAGCACTTACGAAGAGTAGAGATGTGTGCCATCCAGCAGAGAGCAGTTGTAGCGGTATAAAATCAGGTCATTTGCAGCACTTGTCAGGTTGCAGTCAGCTGGTTTGTAGGTCACTTTGATGTCCACTTGGTCTTTAGGGTTGTGAAAGTCAATGATGTGCAGGTCAAAAATGAGCACGGCAGATCCTGGGATCAGCTCACCTGAGAACATTTTTATGAAGAACAGAGCAGATGAGAAAAAAATCTGTGTCACATAGAACATGTAGTATTGTACCATCAGTCTCATTCTAAAGTGGCATGAAAAAGTATCTGAAGCCTTTGGAATTTCTCACATTTCTGCATAAAATCACCATCAAATGTGATCTGATCTTTATCAAAATGACACAAATGAAAAAACAGTGTCTGCTTTAACTAATACCACCCAAACATTTATGGGTTTTCATATTTTTAAGGAGGATAACATGCAAACAATGACAGAAGGGGGAGGAATAAGTAACTGAACCTTCTGCCTAAGGAGACTTTGAGAGCAATTAATACCAATTTTTACCAAACAATTTGAGTGAGGGGTGTGTCCAATCACTGAGGAGTAGCTTAAAGGGATAGTTCACCCAAAAATGAAAATTTGATGTTTATCTGCTTACCCCCAGGGCATCCAAGATGTAGATTAATTTTTTTCTTCAGTCTAACGCAAATTATGATTTTTAACTGCAACCGCTGCTGTCTGTCAGTCAAATAATAGCAGTGATTGGGAACTTGAACAATAAGAGTCGAAAAAACTTCCATAGACAAATCCAAATTAAACCCTGCGGCTCGTGATGGCACATTGATGTCCTAAGACACAAAACGATCGGTTTGTGCGAGAAACCGAACAGTATTTATATAATTTTTTACCTCTAATACACCACTATGTCCAACTCCATTCAGCTTCCGGCTAGTGAGGTCAGATCGCTCTCTGACAACGGAAGTGATGTCTCGCGCTCACTGAAGTATATGGGCGAGACATCACTTCCGTCTTCAGAACGCGTTTTTTGACCTCACTAACAGGAAGCTGAACGAAGTTGGACATAGTGGTGTATTAGAGGTAAAAATTATATAAATAATGTTCGGTTTCTCGCACAAACCGATCGTTTCGTGTCTTAGGACATTAATGTGTCGTCACGAGCCGCAGGGTTTAATTTGGATTTGTCTAAGCAAGTTTTATATACTGTTATAGTTGAAGTTCCCATCTACTGCTATTATTTGACTGACAGACAGCAGCGGTTGCAGTTAAAAATCATAATTTGCGTTCGACTGAAGAAAAAAAGTCACCTACATCTTGGATGCACTGGGGGTAAGCAGATAAACATCAAATTTTCATTTTTGGGTGAACTATCCCTTTAAAGCTGCCCTGCTCACTATAAAACACACCTCTGGTAAGAATTGTGTCTTGAACCTATGGGGAAAAAGGAGGCAAAGTCGATTTTAAAGAGAAAGTTAATGAATAACTGGCAAATGAGATGGGACAGTAGTAGCACAGGGAGATGGTGTTATAGTATCACACAGACAGTAGGGAGGATACATTGTCAGGGAAGAAATAGGAAAGAAGAAGTATTGCTGTCTAGGTTAAGATTGGGACATACAGGGTTAAACTCAACACTGGCAATAATGGGGTTAAATGAAAATGGATTATGTGATGTGTGTGGAGTATCTGAAAATGTATGTCATGTATTATTTATTTGTAGTAAGTATAATATTTTCCGGGATGTATTGTTCAGTCATCTGAAGAATGTAGAGGATAGAATGAAGAATGAGGATATTTTAGGAAAAGGTTTAATGGATAGACAGATATATAGAGCACTAATTATGTTTATATATGATTCAGGTTTGGGATTTAGAATATGATATACTTGAAATGTTGAACCTGCCATGGGGGCTGAGTGTGGACGGAGGAGCTGAACACGCAGCGCCGGATGAAGCTCAATGAAACCTCTATTGCAGATATGATAAATAATGATGATGTATGTGGGATGATAGAGTAGGGTTCAACAAGGAAACATAGTTAATGGTCTATTTGTGAAAGTAGGAAGAGGAAATAGTTTTAAACTTCAGACTTATCACCCAAGGTTAATTTGCCATCCAACACAGTAGGTGGCGATAATGCTCCTTTGGAGTTAATCACCATTAAACAAGAAGAAGGAGAAGAAGAATTGTGTCTTGATGAGAAGCATTGTCTGATGTGCACCATGGCTCGCTCAAAAGAGCTCTCTGAAGACCTGCGATTAAGAATTGTTGATTTGTATAAAGCCGGGAAAGGTTACAAAACCATCTCTAAAAGTCTGGATGTTCATCAATCCACAGTTAGAGAAATTGTCTACAAATGGAGAGAGTTTGGCACTGTTGCTTCTCTCCCAAGGAGTGGCCGTTCACCAAAAATGACAACAAGAGTTCAGCGCAGAATACTCAGAGAGGTAAAAAAGAACCCTAGAGTGTCTGTTAAAGACTTACAGAAATCACTGGCACAGTCCAATATCTCTGTGCATACATCGACTATATGTAAAACACTAGCCAAGAATGGTATTCATGCGAGGACTCCACGGAGAAAGCCACTGCTGTCTAAAAAAAAAACATTGCTGCACGTTTAATGTTCGCAAAAAGGCACTTGGACAGTCCACGAAACTTCTGGCAAAATATTTAGTGGACTGATGAAACGAAAGTTGAACTGTTTGGGAGGAACACACAATGTCATGTGTGGAGGAAAAATGGAACAGCTCACCAACATCAACACCTCATCCCCACCGTGAAGTGTGGTGGAGGGAGCATCATGGTTTGGGGCTGTTTTGCTGCCTCAGGGCCTGGACAACTTGCAATCATTAATGAAAAAATGAATTCAAAAGTTTATCAGGATGTTTTGCAGGAAAAGCTGAGGCCGTCTGTCAGACAGTTGAAGCTAAAAAGAGGATGGATGCTGCAACAGGACAATGACCCAAAGCACAGAAGTAAATCAACTTCAGAATGGTTTCAGAAGAACAAAATACACATTCTGGAGTGGCCAAGTCAAAGTCCTGACTTGAACCCATTGAGCTGCTGTGGCATGACCTCAAGACAGCGATTCATTCCAGACATCCCAGGAATCTGACTGAACTGCAGCAGTTTTGTAAAGAGGAATGGTCCAAGATTGATCCTGATCGATGTGCCAGACTGATCTGCTCCAGGAATCTGCAACAGGAAGCGTCTGGTTGAAGTTATTGCTGCCAAAGTGGGGGCAACCAGATATTAAATGTGATGGTTCAGTTAATTATTCCTTCCCCTTCTGTCATTGTTTTCATGTTATCCTCATTAAAAATATGAAAACCTATAAATGTTTGGGTGGTTTTAGTTAAAGCAGACACTGTTTTTTTTTTGTTTTTTTTCATTTGTGTCATTTTGACAAAGATCAGATCACATTTGATGGTGATTTTATGCAGAAATGTGAGAAATTCCAAAGGCTTCAGATACTTTTTCATGCCACTGTACTTATAAAAAAAAAGGAAAGAAAAAAGAAATCCAAATTGAGGAATTGTATAATGTTAAATAGATTAAATATGTCAATTGTTTGAATATAATATAGCCAACTATGCCATATAATGGAGGTTAACAAAAATAAAATGCCAAAATACAAGATACTTTCAGAAGGCCTTGTACACACACATATGGGAACACTATGAACTGTTGAATGTAACAAGTTAGAGAAATATCTCTACGCCTCTTTCACACATACTACGTTTGCATTGCGTATGTGGATTTTTTTTTTTTTTTTTTTTTGTTCTTTTCTGTACCCAGCCATGTTAACAGGTTATAGCTTTAACACTGCACGCGGATGCGGTCTGTCAATGCATTCCAGAAGCGGTGTGTCTGCAGCAGTGCAATGATCATTTCCACACCGAGTCTATTGCTGTGGCTGCACTGCACTTAATTAAAGTGACAGCACATTGTTTGCAATGTGCATTGCATTAAAATGATCATGTAGGCCTATTTACTTGAAAATCTAGTAATTTCATAATAGATGCATATAATTTAAAATGTATTCTATACTAAAATCCAGGGCTCTGAACCGGTTCAAGGAACGAAAACAAAAACCGGAAATGAACAAAGTTTTGACCGGAACGTAACCAGAAATGGAATCAAATTTATTCGTTCTGAACAGAAACGCTAATTTGAAATGGCCATTAACCGATAATAACGTTATTTTTTCGTTCCATTTAATATTTTGATTTGGTAGTCAATCAGTCACAAATTCAAATAGTAGTACAGCCTATGCAAATGTGACACTGACACATCCAAAGTGTGTGAAATGCGCTCAGGCTCTAAATGCCCCTGCTGCTGTCAAGTCATCATAAGTTAGGTAAGTCTGGGGCGCCTGCAGGATTATCTCAGGGTACGCACGTAACTGCACTCTGATGTGCTTGATGCTTCGTGAAATTTTTCAGTTTTGTTCTGTTTTTTTACGTTGTCTCTGAGCAGCTTTGTCCCAAAATGTGGGTATTGTTTTCAGAGAAACGAAGCATCGCATTTTTTACAGTCAAGTGAATACTTTGCGTGAATGTTTGAATCCAGACCACTATTGAAGTTCAAGTCCATTTACTAAACTATAATTATTGTTTTTTTTTTATCTATTTCATCTATTGCCAGATTTAATATGTAAATTATATTATTGAAATAAACACATTTAGCGTCGTCAGGCTGTTTGTGCTTAATGGATAAAACAACAGAATTGCGCATTAAAGTTTATGGGTGCTGTAAATTTTACCTGCCACAAGATGGCACTGTTTTCGACACTCTTGATGCTTTGAAACCATGTTTGAAACCATAAACCTTTCCCGTATGGAATTACATTTGATCCAAAAATAATGAACGTAACTTTTCAAAAAAACTAATAAAAATATAAATTGAAACTGAATAAAATGTCTTTGAAACTTAAAAAAATAAATCGCAGGCAAAATGTTTGACTTTGTTTTCAATACACTGCATGTTTTTCTAACAGTTTATTTTCTTTCTTTCACTGATCTTTACTTACAAAAGCATTTCCAGAGTTTTCATTTATGCTTCTGAAGTTTTCGTTTACAATCCCAGAGTTTTCGTTCGTCTTTCTGGCACAAATCTCTCACGGGGGCGGGGCCAGCAGTGGTGTGTTCTCATTGGCTACTGAATTTTTGATTGACATCTCCTACTTGACCTGGAAGTGAAGGTGACAGCGTTGTGTTTACAATTACATGTGTGGAGGAGGTGAGCGTCTGTAAGCGGCTTCTTATTTCATTTTAGTGATGTAAAGATAGTGATGATAAGATTTTATTATTTTATCTGTATCTGCTGCTACTATGGTGAGATGATTACTTAGGCCTAGCACAGACGTCTGATATAATCATTATCATCAATCATCGTCGTTAGCTGGATACTCGCGGTAAGTCAGTATTTTTTACGTTTACAAAATCAATATAAGTAACATTACTTGCTTTTTCAGATGGAGAGGTATTTTATAGCTCATTTAGAGCCCACTTTATACAGCAGTTGTCTTGATTTAACCCAATTATTACAGGATCTGGTTATGTACTGTATATACAGCCTTTGATTAGATAATATTTAAAGGTCTTTAATAATAATACATATGAAGTACTGTGCAAAAGTCTTAGGACACCATTAGATGTTATTTTAGCAATGGTATAGTGACCATAATTTTAAGGATAAATTTTAAATTTGTAAGCATTATTAAAAAACAGAAGAAAAAAAAAAAAAGACCTCTACAGGCTAAAGTGGTTAAAGTATTTAGTGACCTCTCCTTACACTTGAGTAATAGTGAGAACCTGGCTCTCTCAAACCTAAATGGAGTGGAAAATGACTGGAAGGCCAAGAAAACTTTCAAAATCTGATCAGAAGTTTCTCCTTTGAAAAAAAAAAAAAAATGGAAGTCTAGGAGGTCACGTTAAATACTGATTTTTGCTTATATAATCTATTTTGTTATGATTTTTTTGTGTGCATATATATATATTTGTGTGTGTATTTTCTTTTTGCATTGTAATAAAGACCAAAAAATAAACATGGGTGGTCATTAAAACATTGCTAAAACAACAAAGCTAAGACTTTTGCACAGTACTGTATGGCCAAATGCAAAACCTAATACATGAAAGTAATTATGGCTGAAATGATATATAACTTGTTTGAAATAAATATTTTAAGTCTGCATAATTTGTTATGTGGGAATTCAAAGCAGTTTGTATTGTTAGATTATAATACATCTGATTTCTTATTTTCCAGGGAGTGGAGCAACTTTTTCATTAACAAAATTCTGATGCTGACCCAGAGGAGGGAGTGGTAGCCCCAGAGATCCACTGTCCCCATCAGACAAGAATCTTATTTTGTTCAGACACATCACCTTTGACTGACTGGGATCTTGATCTTCAGAACCTGATATTATGCAAATATTTTATTTTTTTTGGAGCTCTAGATTAAAACAAGACAGTTCATAAACACACAAGAGGTTGTACTTTATTCTTATTAGTCCATACTGATCTTGGATTAGCATACCAACAACATATGAATGTTAAAGTGATAGTTCACCCCAAAAAAATTCTCATATATTTTACTCACCCTCATGCTGTCCATGATGCATATTACTTTCTTTCTACAGATAAACATGAATTAGGATTTTTAGGAAAATAATACGTCTTCGAGTCCTAAAGACACAGTAATCCACGTGACCCCAGTGGATGAATCAATGTCTTCTGAAGTGAAACAATAGATGAGAAAAATACTAATAATTTGAACTGTATTAATTATTAGCAATCGTTTCCCACCAACCATCATGCGTGTATGGGTTACAGTCCACTTATGGGCTCACAGAGATGGACTATTTTCTCAAAGATATTTGTGCTTATGTGGAGAAAGAAAGTCATACAGTCAAACCAAAATGTATTCAGACAACATGAACATTTCATTCCATTCATTAAGTTTATTCACTATAGTTTAAAAAAAAATGGTAATAAAATGAATTTTATGAATTTTACACATGTATTCTATAATAGGTGCTTGTGCATTTTTATAGTAATGTACTGTATATCATGAGAATACTGTGCATTACATGAATATGCAGTGTTTTGTGGATTCTGGTCGTTCCTTTCACAACATAATTGCATCCAACACTTTCACTTTGATACCTGTGTGTATGCTGTAGTGACAATAAAGAATTTAAATTTATTTGAATTGATTCATATTTTCATTTACATACGTTTTTTTTTTTTTTTTTTTTTTAATGTAAGTCACAATTGAAACAGTTGATTGTTAAAAAAAAATGTACTTTTATATGTTAGATGATAATGTTAACTAAATAAAATGATTAGAATGATAAAAAATGACAACAGGATCATTCTTTGTGTGGAGTACTGAAATGACCTTTGAGGTCTATACCGTCTTACATCAAGCCACGACTGTTATTTTCATATTGTTTGAATCCTTCAGAATTGAGTGATCATTAATTGTGATGGTGTATGTGCATATGCTAACAATGGGTAGAGTGATGGCCATGGTTGCCAACCTTGATTACCTGGTTGGAGTGAGACTTTCTTGATGGCTGAATATATACATGTATATGATACTAGTATTCTCTTTAAATTGTAACAGCACAACCTAATCAGACCCAACAATAGAGAAGAATCATCAGAAATAATCAAATATTCTCCAAAAACATTGGACATTATGCAATATCTTCAGTATTATAACCTTTAATGTACAATTAAACCTCAAGACATCCATTTTCTCTCGCGTTTGATCTCTCACGCTCCTAAAAGTTTATGTCGACAAAGTAGAAGCCGCAGATAAATACAGATAAAATTCAAAAACAAAACTAAAACTCATATCTTTAAATGAAATAAGAAGCCGCTTACAGACGCTCACCTCCACACATGTAATTGTAAACAACGCTGACGTCTTCACTTCCAGGTCAAGAAGAAGCTGTCAATCAAAAACTCAGTAAGCCAATGAGAACACACCACTGCTGGCCCCGCCCCCGCGAGAGATTTGTGCCAGAAAGACGAACGAAAACTCTGGGATCGTAAACGAAAACTTCAGAAGCATAAATGGAAATGCTTTTGTAAATAAAGATCAGTGAAAGAAAGAAAATAAACTGTTAGCAAAAATGTATGTATTAAAAACAAAGTCAAACATTTTGCCTGCGATTTATTTTTTTAAGTTTCAAAGACATTTTATTCAGTTTCAATTTATATTTTTATTAGTTTTTTTGAAAAGTTACGTTCATTATTTTTGGATCAAATGTAATTCCATATTTCCCGAAGCCTTTAGAGAAAAGCTACAAAGATTTAACTGGCTTCATTTCTTTATCTCTACTCAATAGTTTTAGGCCATTTTGCAAATGATTCAGTCGAATTTACCTGTTTTAGAGAGCGTTTGCTCATTTTGAGCCTGTCTTTAAACATTAACTATCTGTAACGTCATTTTTCATATGTGGAAAAAAAACGAAACTAAACTAGCCAATCACATTTCTTTTCACCCATATCCCCCACGCCCACCTATAGACGCACATACACACGTTTGACTTTACAACACACAAATGCACACCTTTATGTATTCTCATTCTCTCTTTCTCTCAATATGTCGAGTGCATGCAGATAGATTTTAATAATCAATTTAAAAATTATGTAAAAAATAAAAACGGCATTAATTAGCGCCCTCTCAAGGTACGCACAGTGCGTACAGCTGTACAGCTGCAGGTGCCACTGAGGTAAGTCACAATGGCAATGCCTTGGCATTAGTTTTTCCGATGATATATGTCACCAACCGTCAAGCATTAGGCCTATATTTAAGTGAAAATGAATGTCAAGTAGGCAAATATGCAGTTTGTTGTGCGTTTTGAAACCAGCAAAAATTGCAGGATATGTAGAACATGAGTTCACACAACGTCACATCATGCACATGCAGCGCTTCTGTAAATGGAGAAAACAGAATAAAACTATAGGCCTACATAACACATATACAAGGAAAGGGAATATTTAGGCCTATAGGCTATGCAATATTTCACTATAGGCTATACAAAACGAAAGTGATTCAGTGTAGCGCACTCCAAAGATCTAGGAAAGGAAGCAGACGTTCTGCTTGTTTTCATTATTTAAGTGTCTTTTGTAAATGTGTGAATTATGTCTTGCTTTTACCTGTATGACCATAAATTACGGAGTACAGTTTACTGTCTTAGAAGGAAAAAAACAATTCCAGTGTTCACGCTGGAGCCTCATGCGTGCACGCTCAAATTCTTGCATTGCTTACTTGATATCACAGCCTGTTAAATAATTAAAATAAAATACAATTAACCAAACATATTGTAATGAATAGTGTGCTGCTTAAATAGTGTGAGTGTGATGTGGTGCATGTGTGTGAGCAATCAGTCCCAGGAATGAGGGCCTATGGGAAACGTAGTCCGAATGAAAGTAAGTTCAATATTCCAGTGATGGCTCCCTCCAGTGGTGCGGGGAAGGAAATGCGGGAGTCTCACTTGTGACACATGTAAAACGTTAGACTGCTCAATTCAGTTCCCTTTCGTGGGAACTATCGACGCTACGTCTGTGACGTGATGGGAATCCTCTGCATTTTTGTGTTCGTGAAGCACTATTGTATCCAACCAATGAGAGAACGTGACGTCAGAGGCGGGCGACGTCGCGGACTGGAACCTATAAAGCATGCCCGAAAACAAAGAACGCTAGCTTCTGTTGTCTTCAGTAAGCGCTATTTGTATCTTGTCTGTCTTATTTACTGTTGTCTGTCTACCATCTCGCCAGAAAGTGATCTCTTTGTCTGAGGACAAGAGTTTCTAACAAGTGAAATAAGACACATAAAAGACATATATATGTATATATATATATATATATATATATATATATATATATATATATATATATATATATATATATAAAGAAAATGACGGAGAAAAGCCAGCGTTTCACTAAGTGTGCACCTCCTTACCCGCGATTCATCGTGGAGGGAGATACACACGAGATGTGTGTGAAGTGCCTGGGAGTTGAGCACGCACAGGCAGCTCTTGAGGGGGCTGTCTGTGTGCACTGTGAGCGGCTCACTCTCAGGGCGAGTGTTCCCCGCGGGTCTGGTCCCGCTGCTGCTGAGGCACAGCGAAGGCTGCACTCGTGGGGTTCACAAATGGATCTAGCAGAGGGGGGAGAGATGGGCTTTGCCTTATCGCTTCCCTTACCTGCTAGATCTAGTGTCTCTCCTTTAGTGGTGGAAGCACGCGCTGCGGTTTCTTCCCCGCAAAGGGAGGCACCGGCACTGAATATATCTTCCTCCGAGGAGGTTGATGTTGAAGGTGTCGAGGGTGGTGATGAGGGACCGTCATCCTCATCTCCAGCCCATGAGGAGCTTATGGAGGTAGTGACCCGGGCAGTAGAGAAACTAAATATAAGCTGGCCCGCGGAGGAAAGCGTTCCTAAAGTTAAAAGCAAGTTGGATGAACGCTTCCTCCCAGCTAGGTCACTACCCCAGCGTCGGGGACTGCCGTTCTTTCCCGACCTCCACACCGAGGTGTCGAGGTCGTGGAATAGACCTGTGCAGTACCGTGTCTTCAGCCCACAGACATCAATGTACAGCAATATTACTGGGCTGAAGCAACACGGTTATGGGGCGATGCCTCGGGTTGAAGAGACGCTTGCGAGCTATCTCTCGCCTGAGTCTGCATCGTCCCTGAAATCCCCGACGTTGCCCACCAGACCTTTAAAGCAAACATCGAATCTGGTGGGCAAGGCTTATTCGGCAGCGGGTCAGGCTGCGGCATGTCTGCACACTATGTCAATACTGCAGGCATACCAAGCTGATCTGCTGGGGGAGATTGAGGAGACTGGGAAAGCTACTTTTGAAACGATTCAAGAGTTGAGAAAAGCCGCAGATTTAGCTCTCCGTGCCACCAAGGAGACGGCCAAGTCAGTAGGCCGCTCTATGGCAGCCCTGGTGGCCACGGAGAGACATCTGTGGCTCAATCTCGCAGATATTAAGGATAAGGACAAACATATCCTTGTGGATGCGCTGCTTTCCTGCGAGGGCCTGTTCGGTGACGCAGTTGCTACTGTCGTCGACAGGTTCGAGGAGGCGAAAAAACAGAAAGCGGTGTTCCAAAGATTCCTTCCCCGGAAATCTCATCCCCCTTAGGCTGCTGGGCGGGAGCAGCCTCAGCCGATAGCCGGCTCCTCGGGATACAGGTCCCAGCAAAAAGCTAGTGTGGCCGCCCGTGCTCCCCCGCGGAAAGCTTGGGGACCGGTGCGCGCTGTACAGCAGAAGCCTTCTGGGGGTAGGGCGGATCTGAGGACCGTCATTATTTCCCGGAAGGCTTCCCAAAAGAAATCCTGACGGTCATGGGTCAGGGTTTCTGAGGGCAGTCCCCTCTGAAGGGGTTCGACGATTAACATCTATCGTTCCCCATCGGTGCCCTCAGGGGGCTGTTCTGCCAACCCTGCCACCCAGTGTGCGACAGGGCGCAGCAGTCCCCGTCGATCCTTCGAGGAGGGTCGGCCAGTACATGATTAGCTTATCTGCCGGTGCGCCGTGCCAGATAAACGAGCCAAGTGCTCAAAAAACACCAGAGACCAGCCTCGAGAGGCTGGTTCCCTTAGTAGAATTTTGGGGGGAATGGAAACGTCTTCCGAATGTTTCGAAATGGGTGCTGCTCATGGTAGAACAGGGCTACAGAATTCAGTTCGGTTCTCGTCCGCCCAGGTTCAGTGGAGAGACTCACACAGTGGTAGCTCCAGAGCAGTCTCTGGTAATGGAACAAGAGGTCACGACGCTATTGCAAAAAGGGGCTATAGAACGGGTTCCCCCTCCCAGCAAAATGTCGGGCTTTTACAGCCGCTGCTTCATTGTTCCAAAGAAGGATGGGGGGTTGCGTCCAATCATAGATCTACGTATACTAAATCGATCTGTAAAGAGGTTGAACACTCAGACAGATTATTCCACAGATCAGATCCGAGGACTGGTTTGTGGCGATAGATCTGAAGGACGCATATTTTCACATATCCATCCATCCTTCTCACAGGAAGTTCCTCAGGTTCTTCCCTTCGGCCTATCATTATCACCCCGCACGTTCACGAAGTGCATGGATGCAGCCTTGGCTCCTCTGAGACTCCAGGGCATCCGTGTGCTGAACTATATCGACGACTGGTTGATTTTAGCTCAAACAGAACGTCTGGCAGCTCAACATTGAGATGTTGTGCTATCGCACATGAAGAAGCTTGGGCTGAGGCTCAATGCCAAGAAAAGTGTGCTGGTTCCGAGTCAGGTTGCCAACTATCTTGGGGTAATCTGGGATTCGATCACGATGCGGGCACAATTGTCTCCCGCTCGTGTGACGTCCATTCTCGGGGCCATGAATGGGGTGAAGTTAGGCCGGTCACTCACTGTAAAACAGTTTCAGAGACTGTTGGGTCTGATGGCAGCTGCGTCCAACGTTATCACTTTTGGCCTGCTGCACATGAGGCCCTTACAGTGGTGGCTCAGGACCAAGGGGTTCTCCCCGAGGGGAAATCCTTTTTGCATGATCAAAGTCACGCGGCGATGCCTTCATGCTCTGGTCATGTGGAAAAAGCCTTGGTTCCTGTCCCAGGGACCCGTGTTGGGAACTTCATGTCGTTGCGTAATGCTTACGACAGATGCGTCCCTCACGGGCTGGGGAGCGATCATGAGTGGTCGCTCAGCTCAAGGTCTTTGGGAGGTACACCAGGTCTCCTGGCACATAAATCGGCTGGAGATGCTGGCAGTGTTTCAGGCTCTGAAGCACTTCCTCCCCAACCTGAGGGGCCACCATGTGTTGATCCAGACAGACAACACTACGGTGGTCTCCTACATAAATCACCAAGGGGGATTGCGGTCTCGTCCACTATGCAAATTAGTCAGTCGCATCCTCCTGTGGACCCAAGGGAAATTACTCTCGCTGAAGGCGGCGTATATTCCGGTGTATTTGAATATGGGGGCGGACGCTCTGTCGAGGCAGAGCGCGAGTCCGGGGGAATGGAAGCTTCACTCCGAGGTAGTGGAGCTTATATGGAAAACATTCGGTTGAGCGGAAGTCGATCTCTTTGCCACAGAGGAGTCAACTCAATGCCCTCTGTGGTACTCTCTGAGGCATCCAGCTCCTCTGGGGTTGGATGCCATGATACAGACGTGGCCGAGGCGGCGCCTGTATGCTTTTCCCCCAGTCTCTCTGCTCCCGGGGGTTCTGGACAAAGTCCGTCAGGAAGGGGTGGACTTAATATTGGTGGCTCCTTTCTGGCCAACGAGAATATGGTTTGCGGACCTAGTATCGCTTCTTCACGGCTCTCCTCTGGAGCTTCCAGTCAGACAGGATCTCCTGTCCCAAGCGGGCGGCATGATTTTACATCCCCGTCCAGGAATGTGGAAACTGTGGGCCTGGCCTCTGAGGGGGCAAGGCTCATAGAATCTGGTCTCCCAACCGAGGTTGTGGAGATCATCCTTCAGTCCAGGGCTCCATCTACAAGGAAGCTTTATATGTATAAGTGGAAGGTGTTCTCTACATGGTGTAGTCATCATAGGTTGGACCCAGTCCACTCATCTATTAGCTGTGTGCTTCAATTCCTTCAAGAAAAACTCTCAGAAGGGTTAACTCATTCCACGCTAAAAGTGTATGTTGCTGCTATTTCAGCCTATCATGTTCCTATGGGTGGTGTCTCGGTAGGTCGAGACCCCTTAGTCATTCGCTTCCTTCGTGGCGCACTTAGGCTGAGGCCTTCAGTACGCCCAAAATCTCCGACCTGGGATTTAGCCATTGTGTTACAGGGGTTGGCTGAGGCGCCCTTTGAACCTTTGGAAGATGTGTCAGATAAAATGCTTACATTGAAGACTGTGTTTTTACTGGCCATTTCATCTTTGAAAAGGATAGGGGACCTTCAGGCTCTTTCGGTTTCACCATCATGTATAGAGTTTGCACCAGGCATGGTTAAGGCCTTCCTACATACAAGGCCTGGCTACATTCCTAAGGTCCCCACTAGGGTCCCAGGTCTAATCGTTTTGGAGGCTTTTTATCCTCCTCCGTTCATTAAACCGGATCAGGAGAGACTTCATCTGCTGTGCCCTGTGAGGGCATTGGACGCGTATGTTCACAGAGCTGCCCTGTGGAGAAAATCAGACCAATTATTTGTATGTTACGGGTCCCCGAGTCGAGGGGGCCCAGCGTCCAAGCAGAGGATGAGTAAATGGGTGGTTGAGGCCATCGCATTGACTTATAAAGCCCTTGGGCACCCGTGCCCTTTGGATGTTAGGGCACACTCAACGAGAGGTATGGCTGCTTCAAGAGCTCATATGTCAGGGGTTTCCTTGTCTGATATTTGTGGTGCTGCTGGATGGTCATCCCAGCACACCTTCTTCAAATTTTATAATCTTAATGTGAGTAGAACTCCGGGTGCTTTGGTTTTACAAGATAGTAGCCAGGCACTCGGAGGCACGGCGTAGTTGGGACAGCGTTCCCATCACGTCACTGACGTAGCGTTGATAGTTCCCATGAAAGGGAACGTCTTGGGTTACGAGTGTAACCCTTGTTCCCTGAGTAAGGGAACGAGACGCTACGTCACGTTGCCGTACCTCCAGCATGCCTGGAGCACTTACTTCAGACATGTCACAGAAGCTAGCATTCTTTGTTTCCGGGCATGCTTTATAGGTTCCGGTCCGCGACATCGCCCGCCTCTGACGTCACGTTCTCTCATTGGTTGGATACAATAGTGCTTCACGAACACAAAAATGCAGAGGATTCCCATCACGGCACTGACGTAGCGTCTCGTTCCCTTACTCAGGGAACAAGGGTTACACTCGTAACCCAAGATGTTTTTCAATACAATCTACCGTTTACCACCCGTGACCACCGCCTGACTGTGCTGTTATGTGAAGGATGATGTTGACAATGCGAGTGAAGTACAAAGCTTACATAATAAATAATAGTTTAGCATTCGTCTCGAAAATGGAAATAATGCCGAATGAGAAAGGTAGGCTTCAGATTAAATCACTTCACTTTAAATTAATTTGTTTAGCATCTTATTTAGTTTTATTTCTAATAAATAAACATTTTTCTCGCCTTGAATATAACAATATAAGCTGGAATGGCGTTAAAAAAGAAAAGATAATTTAAAAAAAAATTGTTTTGGCTTGATGTATAGCCTGAATAGGCTGTTAACTTTAGATGTTTTGTGGTAAAATAAAATAGGGCAGTTTTGTTCATAATTTGTGTTTACAAACATTATAATTATATTATCTATTATATAAAGGCTAGGCTATTTGTAAACATTTTATTTTATTTACGGATAAATTACATTATTTCTGAATGTAATTATAAAATGCGACATATACATGACATATCTTTTTTTCCTCTCAGGAATAGCGTTGGTATTTTTAACCATGTAGCAAACATTTTTTCAAGCAAATATCTTGAAAAAATAATTTATAAACCGTTGATAGTTTTTCCTTTCGTTTAATAGGTTTACATTTGGACAGAATCTTGTTATAAAAGATAATTGTAGGCCTGTTAGCTAAGACGGCAAATACTCTCTTTGTTTTTTAATAAATAAAATGCTGTACATATTATTATTATTATAATTAGTAGGCTACATGCAAACAAAAAAAAGTTAAAAAATAACATTATTAACCGTTATTTTTTCTAAACAAACCTGTTTCAGAACAGTGTTTTTTTTTTGTTTGTTTGTTGGTTGTTGTTGTTGTTTTCAGTTTTTATGCCCTGCTAAAATCTACTAAGTTTGAAAGTCAACATGTGGCTTTTTGCATCGGGTAAAGTAAGGAAAACGTTTCAGTTATGACTGTAACCTAGGTTCCCTGAAGAGGGAACAAGATATTGCATCGAGAATGGCGCTGTGGGAATGCTTTGCGTGACTACACCGTGAAGCACATGTTTTCCCTGAGACCACAGGAGGATTTGATACACAAGTTCACAAAGTGAACGCGAGCGCAAACCCCACTGGTGATTTATGCCTGACCCAACAAGTACATGGTGGCCCATGAGGTCTGGGAGGAAATACTTGAGAGCAAGAAAAACAGCCAACATTTCCAGGCGATTGATATGTCAGTCCATGGTAGGTCCCCTCCACAGACCCTGATTTGAGCGACCATCCAGGTTCGCTCCCCAACCCATGAGGGAAGCATCCGTTGTTGTTTTGCGACGATAAGGAGCTCCCAACACAGGACCTTGGGATAGGAACCAGGGTTTCTTCCACATAACCAGGGCATGTAAGCTTCGCCGTGTAACCATCAAATCCAACAATCCCTGAAACTGTTTTACAGTGAGTGACATACCTAGCTTTATTCGGTTTACAGCTGATAGAATTGAATCAATGCAGAGATGTGAAAGATGTACCTGCATCACCACTAAATCCCAAACCATGCCTAGAAAAGTGGTCCTCTGTGCTGGAAAAATTATTATTGCCATTTAACCTCAACCCCAACATTTTCATGTGAGCGAGAATGACATCTTAAAGCCAAACCGATAACTGATGTGACTTACCTATAATCAGCCAATCGTTAATGTAGTTCAAAATGCGAATGCCCTGAAGACACAGTGGTGCCAGTGCTTGTTTGCCACACATTTGGTGAAAACGCAGGGTGATAAAGCTAGACCGAATGAAAGAACCCGATATTGGTACACTTCACCTCAGGAACTTCCTGTGTTGTGGAAGGATGGATACATGGAAGTATGTGTCCTTGAGATCTATCGTGACAAACCAGTCCTCAGATCTGATCTGTGACACAATTTGTCTCAAGGTTAACATTTTGAACTTGGACTTCTTCTTTGGAACCGATTTCTCTGTCTGGAGGAAGTACACGTTCTATAGCTCCCTTCTTTAACAAAGTTTTTACCTCTTGTTCAATAACCAGAGCCTGCTTGGGGCCCACCAATGTGGGCAGGACCCCCATAAATCCAGGCAGGCGAGAGAACTGAATCGTGTAACCCTTTTCGATTGTGCGCAGGATACATAAGATATATTTGGCAGTAGTTTTCATGCTGTCAGATATTCTACTAAGGGAACTAGTCTCTTGAGACTGGCCTCTAGTGATTTTTGAGCAACCAATCCAATGCTCTGAAGTAGCGAACCGGCATGGGACAACCAATAGACCCTACGTTTCAGGGCGGACATTGGGATATACACTCGCTGGAGACTGATGCGCCCTGAGGGCACCGAAGGGAGATGGGCACCGTATAATGTAGGCGACCACATGGTGTTAACCACTTCCCTTCGGGGGGGACTACCCTCAGATGCCTGGCACCACTGGCATCAGGACCTCTCCCCCGCAGCCTTCTTGGCAATATTGACGGCCCTCAGATCCATCTTATCCGTTGAAGGCTGCAGTTGAGAGTGCCTCCCCGGGGGTGGACTCAGGAAGCAACGCTCTGTTTTTGTGTGGGGGAGGAGCTTCTGAAACACATCCACTAGTTGATTGGCCTCCTGAAACCTCTGGACAACTGTGGACTGTCCATAAGGAAATTCTTGACTTTTTCCTTAATAGCGCTCAGATTCAATGTAAGATGCCAGGGCTGCCATAGCACAACCAATTGTTTATTATTATTATTATTATTATTATAACTTTATTTAAAGGTCCTCTAAGTGATGTCATGCGTTTTTAGGCCAAAACATTTTTTGTCACATACAGCAAACATCTCCTCACTGTCCGCTAGCTGCCTCTCTGTAGTCTCTGTAGTCGCCACAAGCTCCAAAAACGGCAACAAAAACTACCTGGTGCAGCCTGGACCACGAATCATAATAAACACACTCCAGCCAATACCGACAAGAATGATTTTAAATGTGCGTTCATGACTGTTTCAGGAAGCATGGATGGGAGGGGACGAGGAGCCGGAGGGAGGGTCTAGCTAGCCTCTGTTTTGTTTGACAACACTTCGAACGTCAACAGGACCACTCAGGATCGCTTAGAGAACCTTTAGCCAGGGAAGAAAATCACATTGAGATAGATATCTCATATTATCTCATTGATCTGGCCATCTCCTTGGTAGCCTGGAGAGAAAGATCTGTGGCCCAACGCAATTCCCCCGCCCTCATCAAGGTCTCCTAATAAATCTGCCTGGTAGACTTGCAGTACGCCCATAGTGTGTAAGCATGCTGCAGCCTGACCCGACACTGCATAAGCACTGCCCACCAAAGCTGATGCCATTCTAACTGGCTTGGTGGGCAATGTCAGGGTCTTTAGAGACGATGCGGACTGAGGTGAGAGACAGCTGGCTAGTGTCTCTTCCACCTTAGGCATGATCGTGCTCTTTATGGGCCACTAATAGTGAAATAGTGCAATGTTTGTGCACTAAGAACTCGATAGGAAACCGATTTCCTCCGAAAAACTGAAGGCCATGATGAGGAGGTTGAGCTCACAAGGGCAGGAAGTGTTCATCAAGTTTACTTTTGGGGCGAACGTCCTGGTTCTCAGCTGGCCATTCAGTATTTAACCTGGCAACAGTGCAAGTCACAACCTCCACCAGCTCATATACAAGAGAGCGAGATAGCGAGTCCTCAGTCCCTCCTGCTTCGATGCTTTCAACCTCCAACTCCTCAGAAACTCTACCACAGGGCAGAAGGAACCGCAAAGCATGCTTCCAAACCCTGAAAAAAGGTGCTGGATCAGCAGGTGAGGGCAGAGATAAGGCAGAGTCTGTCTCTAACTCATCTGCTAAATCCATCTGAGATCCACATCATCTAAATCGCCACTGTGCCTCATCAGCAGCAGGACCAGAACCATGGGGAACGCGAGCCTGAGCGCCCTCTTCAAAGAGCGCCAGGCAGGAGCACAGACTGTGCATGCTGCACTCCCAAACAAACAACACATAGATCGTGTGTATTCCCACCTGTGATGTAGCGTTGGCAGGGAGGAACACACAATCTAAACTGCTGCTTGCTCGCCATTATAATATGTGGAGAGATTATATATATATATATATATATATATATATATATATATATATATATATACCCCATGATGCTTCCCCACAGCATCATTCTCGATGCAATACGAGTTCCCTTGAAAGGAAACAACACCTTACCTCGCATTTAGATAAACGAGACATAATGTATAGCACTCGTCTCTGCATGAGGTGGAAAAACAAAAGTTCTTTATGACCTGCAGGATGTCTTGTATAAAGATGAAAGAAACTGAAAGAAAAGATGAGATTCAGTTGTTTTTGTTACGGTCGGGGTGCTCTGTCTGTGTTTTGTTTTGTTTTGTTTTTTTTCTGTTTTGCCCCTCCCTTGTTTTTCTATCCTTTTGGACCGTGTACGCGCTCTCTCTCTTAGGTGGACGCACCTGTTAGTGATTTGAGTGGCTGATTGATTGAGCTGACTGATAAAGAAGCCAACGAGGAGGAGAAAGAAACAGACGACAGATTTTGTGGGCTAGCCAGCAAACTAGTGTATTTATATCTTTATTTTGCTTTTGTTGTTTTTTTTTCCCCCTTTGTTAATTGTTGTCCGTTCTGTTAAATTCTTTACTTGATTGTTATTGATCGTTATTATCGTGATGTTTGTTATGAGTAAGTGAATAAATAGATTTAATTGATTCCACCGTTTACTCGTTCTTGTTTATGTTAGGTAATCTCTCTTCTCTTCGAGCTGATATTTTTATGAGGTTGTAACATAAAGTGGGGGCTCGTCCACGATCTTACAGGTGCCCTAGAACATGTTTTCACAAGATGTAATATAAGTCTAAGGTGTCCCCTGAATGTGTCTGTGAAGTTTCAGCTCAAAATACCCCATAGATTTAAAAAAAAAAAATGTAACTGCCTATTTTGGGGCATCATTATAAATGCACCGATTCAGGCTGCTGCCCCTTTAATTCCTCACGCTCCCCGCCCCCGAGCTTGCGACTGCCTTAAACAGCATAAACAAAGTTCACACAGCTAATATAACCCTCAAAATGGATCTTTACAAAGTGTTCGTCACCCATTATGCATGCATGCATTGGATCGTGTGAGTATGGTATTTATTTGGATGTTTACTTTTGATTCTGAATGAGTTTGATAGTGCTCCATGGCTAAAACTAAAATTACACACTGTTGGAGAGATTTATAAAGAATGAAGTTGTGTTTATGAATTATACAGACTGCAAGTGTTTAAAAATGAAAATAGCGACGACTCTTGTCTCCGTGAATACAGTAAGAAATGATGGTAACTTTAACCACATTTAACAGTACATTAGCAACATGCTAATGAAACATTTAGAAAGACAATTTACAAATATTACTAAAAATATCATGTTATCATGGATCATGTCAGTTATTATTGCTCCATCTGCCATTTTCCGCTATTGTCCTTGCTTGCTTACCTAGTCTGATGATTCTGCTGTGCACATCCAGACATTACTGCCTGCCCTTGTCTAATGCTTTGAACACGGGCTGGCATATGCAAATATTGGGGGCGTGCATATTAATGTAACATATCTGTGTTTACATTACTTCCTTCCCCAAAATGATTGGCATTGATAGTTTTACATGCACATAGTAGATCCCCAGGTTGTAAATGGCCGTTCTATCAAAATTATTTATATATTTCATGTCGGGTGGTCATGATTACCTGTCAGAATGGATAGATGAAGTTAACAGCTGTCAGTGTCATGGATGTATTGCAGTGCAAATTCTGACTGCACGGATATAGACTTATAGGAATTCTTATAAGAAAAACAACAACACGGCGGTCTCTTCTAAATGAACCGGGCAAAGGTTGAAATTCAGCTGCTGTGTGTTATGGTGTGCGCGCGCACGCAATTTCTTTCTAGAAAAATAGATAAAGTTAGACTCGTTAGACATATAAAATTCCCACCTCAATAATAAAGCTGTGAATTTTTAGTGCGAGTGCATACAAACACGTCTGCTTCATAATACAACATAAAAAATACCTTTTAGTGAGCAAACGTGCCACCCTCGCTGTGTGGTAGCTTGGAATTCCAATGGGAATCAGATATGCGTGTTTAGACGTAGGTGGCATGTCCAGAGATAGGATATGTATTGGATTTTATAACCACATTTGGAAGTGGCTCAAATCGGATGCGAAAAAATCGGATCTCATGTGGATTTTTGTGTTTACACGTGTGCACCTAATTCCGATCTGTGTCAGATGTGAGCAAAAGATCGGATATTTTGTGCCAGTGTAAATGCAGCTTTAGAGAGTGAGCTGGCCGTGCTTAGCGCCGGACCTTCCATCGGATTACTGTTTATTGTTTTGAGGATTTTGTTTTAACATATTATTTTTGGAGGTATTCCAGGGGAGAGATTTATTTATCTCTTAACTGGTAACCCTCTGAAGATTAGGAAGGTTGTAGTTAATTTTGTGGGTAGGTTGTTAGGTCCGGAGTGGGCTTACTTGATTCCTATTGAATAATGGCAACGTTTGATCTGAACAACTTTATTAAGCAACTAAGTGTTGAAACATTGGACAATTGTCAAAAGGATGATTTGTTTGTTATTGCTCAGCATTATGAGATATCTGTTTCTAGACCATTACTTAAAAAAGATTTAAGAGCTTGTTTGCTGGCTGGTCTTATTGATAAAGTGGTGTTACTTGATGCTGAAGTAATGCAGCAGGGTGAACCATCAGTCGCTGTTGCGGAAGAGTCTCCTGTAGCTCCTGTTACTCCACTAAATGCTTGTGAGGTAGGTCATTGTCTACGCCAAAATTTGAGCCGTTGTCAATTTCTACTGATATGTCATCGATGTCTCTAGTAGGGGCTCGTGTGAAGGTAAGGTTAGCTCGTCTGCAGTTTAAGGCCCAAGATAAAGCTCAAGCGCGAAAAGACGAATTGCAACATCAGTTGGAGAGATATCGTATCAAGGCAGATACTAAAATTCGGCTGCGACAGTTAGAATTACAGGGAAAACAAAAGGAGTTACTATTATACAACAGGTGGAGATGTACCCTTACCAACTTGCACAGAAATTCCCTGATGTGTTTTCCGTCAGTGCAGTGTCAACAAGAGTGCAGGTAAAGGCAGTATGTCAGCATGATGAGGTCGATTTAAGCGATACCTTGTTGTTGATGTTTTTTAAAAAGGTAAGCTGCTTAACCCTCTGGAGTCTGAGGCTGATTTGGGGCCTGAAGAAGTTTTGACATGCCCTGACATTTGTGGTTTTTTCAGTTGTTTATAAACATTAATGACAAAAGTGTCATTACACTGTATTCAGCACAAACTAGGCTACCATAATATGTGAGAAACATGTGTGTACATGTTTGTATTTTTGAAGGAATAACGTTTATGCATGGTTATTGAAAAAAACAAAAAAAATAAGCATCAGCGTTAGTTCAGGCAGGCCTCGTAGTCAAGCTCTCTTTTGTCTGAGAAGACAAAAGAATCACATAAAGAGCTCTAATGACCTGGATAAATAATGAACTCTTTCAGACAGGTAGGCTGTGAAAAAACCCTCTGTGATCATGTCTCAAAGCTCATCATGGTGTAAATCAAACATACAGAAAAAACAGCAATACTGTGAAATATTATTACAAATTAAAATAATGGTATTCTATTATATACTTTAAAATATAATGTATTTCTGTGATGCAAAGTGTCTGAACAATTATGTTACCTCTATGGCATTTCATATAGGCTTTTAGCTTAAAAGCATGCACATTTGGATAAATATTGATGGATTCTCATATGTTTGTCAATTTTCTATACAGAGGTGTAATATTCATTCAGGATT
This sequence comes from Chanodichthys erythropterus, assembly GCF_024489055.1. Lineage (NCBI taxonomy): Eukaryota > Metazoa > Chordata > Actinopteri > Cypriniformes > Xenocyprididae > Chanodichthys > Chanodichthys erythropterus. Next base: position 38,198,539 of record NC_090235.1, read on the forward strand.
TATTGTCATCACTATGAGCGCTGGATACTGTGTTTTCAATTCATACTTGCAGCCGGAGGGCGCTATGTGCACCTTTAGTCCACAAATGCCTGCTAAAGAAGAATAGGCAATCCAAGGAGTAAACTAACAGAGGCCAGAGATCGCTAACTATGGGTATTCAAAACACTTTTCAAGACAATAAATACAAAATTGAGACGATGTATACATGTATTGACTCTGAATTTGCCTCTGACTCTGAATTTGCCTCTTTTCTCCTAGGGGGTTTTTTCCACCCCTGGAAGTCAGCCGACATTGGCTTAATGTAGCACCATCTTGTATATGTTACATATTACCACGCTTGCTTGTACAGTTTTAACCACTTCCCTTTTTTTCTGTGCTTCTAATATGTAAAGCTGCTTTGAAACAATTACCAATTGTAAAAGCGCTATATAAATAAATTTGACTTGACTTGACTTGACTCTGAATAGTGCTCGTTCCATGGGTGTGACCGCATTAGCGGATAATGAGCTGAATCACAGACTTCTGACATGGCTCTCTTTAAATACAGATTACATAAACAGAGAATATTTGTTTTCGATTTGACTTACACGATTTAAAACCTGACATTTCAATGTTTTTTTAGACATAAGTCTAATTTTTTTGTGATTAGTATTCACTAAGTTACAGTTCATTATCTGAGAACTATCAGATTGGACTTCGTTCAGAGGGAGACGAGAGATCACGCATCATGTTAGTTTTATTTATTTTGCAAAAAGCACAACATTTTGTTTTTACTCTGAGTGTACACAAATAAAAGAAGATATTCCACAGATTAAAATGGTGTATAACTCTTAATTGTATGTGCAACATTGACAGAGTAATTTGAGACTCTTTCACACTGGTAAGAAAAAAACCGCGGTGGTATTGCCGACGATACCTCAGACCTCAGAGTGTTAATGAACAAATAGGCGAATAAGTTAAACCTTAAAACTGTGGCTGTTTCCCGTGAGTCACGTATTGAAACTCAAAATAATGAGAAATGTCGCGCCAGTGCTAATGTTGCAGAACACCAATCAGGTAAGCGTCAATTTTATTGGGACAATAAAGATTTAATGCGCAAATGGAATGCACACTCGTTCACTGATGAAGATAATGAGTGGGGTACTGTGAACCAAATTGTTGTACCTTCTAAATTTCTACAGCATGTTTTGGCTGTGGTGCATGATTATCCCTGGGCTGGACATCTCGGTGTGAGTAAAACATATGATAGTATCCTTCAGCACTTCTTTTGGCCCGGTATAAAAAAAAAAACGGAGGTTTTTCAATATTGTAAAACTTGTCATACGTGTCAGATGGCTGGTAAGCTTAATCAGGTGGTTTCGCCAGCTCCGCTTCACTCAATTCTAGCAGTTGGTGAACCCTTCGAAAGAGTAATTGTGGATTGTGTTGGGCTACTTCCGTGTACTAAAGCAGGGTACCAGTGTCTTTTGACCATAATGTGTGTAGCCACACGATTCCCTGAAATGGTTCCTTTGCGTAAGATCACGGCAGTTACAGTGATGAAAGCACTTGTAAAGTTCTTTACTACCTTTGGACTTCCAAAGACAGTTTAGACTGATCGAGGTTCTAATTTTCTATCAAGGGTTTTTTGAAAAACGTTGAAAGCTTTGAGTATTTCGCACATTGTATCTAGCGTGTACCACCCAGAATCCCAGGGTGCCCTGGAGTGTTGGCATCAGACTTTAAAGTAAGTATTGTCTCGAAACTGAGAGTGATTGGGATGATGGTGTTCCGCTGGTGCTGTTTGCCGTTCGCGAGGCTAGACAGGAGTCTCTTGGATTCAGCCCTGCTGAACTGGTCTTTAGCCATAATGTGCGGGGACCTTTAAAGGTTTTAAAAGATCAGTTTCTTTCGGTGGAGCAAGTGCCAAAAACAAATGTTCTGGATTTCGTTACGCGATGTTGTGAGCGGTTACATAACGCTTGTGCCGCTGCAAAAGATGCACTTTGTCGTTCCCAAGAGAAAATGAAGCAGCAATATGACAAGCGAGCAACTGTGCAGAATTTTATGCCGGGGGAAAAGGTTCTGGTGCTGCTGCCCTTGCCGGGTTCTGCTCTTGCTGCACGTTTTTCAGGGCTTTATGTCATTAAGAGAAAAGTGAGCGAGACCGATTATGTGCTTCGTACTCCAGATCGACATAGGAAAACGTGTTTATGCCATGTGAACATGCTGAAAGCATATTCGGAATGACCATAGTTACCCATAATGAACGAAAAGGTGGAACCTGTTTTATCCGTTTTTAATGCACAGTTTAGTGAGGATTAGGGCTGGGCGATATATCGAATCCTTTAATCACGCGCATTTCGTCAGTTAAGCCGGTTCCTTGATTACCGCTAAATTGTCATCACCTGCTTTCAAATGGAGCGCCATTTAATAGACAGAGCCGTAGTTGACTGACAAGCCACGCAATATCGCGTTCAATATCGATGGCGATTCATATCGATATTGAACGTGATATTGCATGGCTTGTCAGTGAACTACGGCTCTGTCTATTAAATGGCGCTCCATTTGAAAGCAGGTGATGGCGATTTAGCGGTAATCAGGGAGCCAGCTTTACTGACGAAATGCGCGTGACAAAAGCATTCGATATATCGCCCAGCCCTAGTGAGGAACAAACAACACGTCAAACAACACGTGTATCGATGTTCTGTGGACAAAAGACAGGAAATGAATGCAGAAGTAGGACTGAGCATATGAAAACATTACAGACCGTTTTTAGTAGTCTTTCTAGTGCTTCTCTCACACTTAATTTGAAAAAGTGTGAATTGGCAAAAGCAACTGTCACTTACTTAGTGACAAGTTGGCCGAGGAAAGGTACGACCAATAGATGCTAAGGTAACTGCTATTCTGTCTTATCCCGTTCCTACGACACGGCAGGAACTGCGGCGATTTTTAGGAATGGCCGGACATTATAGGTGCTTTTGTAAAAATTTCTCTACGATTGTGGCACCTTTGAAAGCTTTATGCAGTCCTAAAAAAAGGTGGATGCGAGTGCAACGGGGGCGGGAGCTTTTCTCATCCTGTGTCTTACTTCTCTACTAAGTTCAGTCGGCCTCAGCTGAAATATTCGACTATAGAGAAGGAGACATTAGCGATGTTACTTGCATTACAACATTTTGATGTTTATCTGGGGGCTGCATCCGTGCCTGTGGTGGTTTTTACTGACCACAATAATCATAAACAGCGCTTAATGCGTTGGGCCTTGATGGCCAAAAAATACAGCCTGGAGATTAAGCACAAGAAGAGTAGTGACAATGTTGTTACAGATGCTCTTTCGTGAGGATAATGTATTATGTGTTATGTAATTGTTTGTTTGGCTTCTCATGTACACTCAACTCAAAAACGTTTTTTTTTTTTTTTTTTTTAGGTGGGGGTGTGTTACGTTCGGTGCTCGGTCTGTGTCTTGTTTTTTTCTGTTTTGCCCCTCCCTTGTTTTTCTTGGTGTCACGATATCCTTTTGGAGCGTGTACACGCTCTATCTATTTGAGTGGCTGATTGATTGAGCTTTCTGATAAAGACGCCAACAAGGAGGAGAAAGAAACAGAGATGACAGATTTTGTGGGCTAGCCAGCAAACAAGTGTCTTTATATCTTTATTTTGCTTTTGTTGTTTTTTTCCCTTTGTTAATTGTTGTCCATTCTGTTAAATTCTTTACTTGATTGTTATGTTCGTTATTATCGAGATGTTTGTTATGAATAAATAGATTTGATTGATTCCGCCGTTTACTCATTCTTGTTTATGTTAGGTAATATCTCTTCTCTTCAAGCTGATATTTTTATGAGAGGTTGTAACATTTTCGTCTATTGTAAGTTTTAATTGAAAATGTTTGTGATTTTAACATATAGCATGTTTAAATGTTTTGACACCTTCTTTAGCAATGTAATATATAAATCTAAAGTATTACTTTATTTAAATATAAAGTAATTAATTGAATAAACCTTTGTTTAAATGTAGTGCATTTAAACGTGACATGTATGAAAGAGTGTAGCCTATGTACAAAGAGAATTGCAATGCTGACAGTTGTGCACTGCAAATGCGGCATATGTGAAAGCATAATAGAGTGTGCTGCTCCTGCATTGCATACTTACTTGCAACATGCACCAGACACTGCAACACGCAGCACTACAACACGCATACATACTGCAACACGCACCTGATCCATTTTCTCCATAGGCCAGATGAGGCGGCACAGTGACTCGTCTCCACTCACCCACACATACCCCCTGCAGGGCTTTGTCCATACCAGCAATCACATAACCCATGCCAATAAATGTGTTGTAAGTGCTGTTTCGAGAATAACTAGGGATGTTAAAAAAAAAAAAAAAATTTAAATACTCAGCATTTTGCTAACAGCACTTCACCATAAACGTGTAATATTCATTGTTATGTGAAAATATTTATTTTCTAGATGAAAGACTCACCTGGAATCGAAGACAGTACCATCTTGAAACGTTCCATTATAATGGTAGCGTATGAAATCTCCCACCACTGCCTTTCTCCTACATGGCTGTGGAATCCTTTGAACCTCCACGTTTACATCATCCTTCACATTAAACACGTCCACCAGTAATACATCAAAAATGACAGTTGCATATGGAGGGATCTTTGTACCTAAAGATAAAGTTCCATCAGACTATGCTTCAAACAAATATTTAAACAAAACCAGGATCTCGTAAAACACAGTGGATATAAAAAGTCCATAAGTTTGTTAAAAAAGCAGTTTTTTTTTTTTTTGTTTTTTTTTTTGATGTTGTTGTTGTTGTTTGTTTTGTTTTTTGGTATGTAAAAAATGAAACAAAGATAAATCATATCAGGACTTTTGCAGCTTTAATGTGAAAATTACAACCTATGCACTGACACCGAAAACCAGGGACCAGAAGAACCAGGGTGGATATGAAGTTGGGAGGAGCCAGGGATTAGACAGGAGGAGCAGGAGGATGACCAAGAGCCATGACAGGTGGAAGGTACTCGTTGGAGCCGATGGAGGGAGGAGCCATGGTGGAGCCTTGGTGGGAAGACCAAGCAGATCCAGCGAGATGACTGAAAGAGGTGTAGCCGGTAGAGCTGGAGACCCAGGTAGAGCTGAAGAGCCAAAGGGACCAGACTACACCAAAGGTCCTGAAGGCCAATGCGGAGCCACAGCGATGAGGGAAGGGGTGGAGGGACAAGGTGCAGCCAAAGGCCCAGAAGTCTGTGGCATAGGCAGAGCAACGACTGACCAAGGCAGAACCAGAGGGATGAGGAAGCCCGGTGAAGCCATGAGGACAGTGGTCCCAGGTGGAGCCGAGGGACTTATCCAGCGATGAATTGGAGCTGGACTTAACCAGCCTAGATGCAGAAGAATTGGAGCTGGACAGAACCAGTAGGAGGGTGGGAGACTTCGGGTAAAAACTTCTTGGCACATTTTATAGAGATCTGGAACAGCTCACCCTCAGCAGAGCGGGGCTCCATCCCCACTACATCCCTGTACTTTACTAATATGCCCTCTTCACAGAACAATGTTGCCAGTTCATGCACCAGGTCAGACTCATTGTTAAGCTCAGGCTCTGGGGCAATGTTTGGCTCATTCATCAGCTCTGGCACTGGCATCAAGGCTGGCTGTGGTGGGCTCAGGCTCTAAGTCCATGATGGGTATGGTTAAGGTCTGGTGTGTCTCTGGGTCTGGGGCTGGTAATGTCCTCTTTAATGGAGCAGACAGTGAATGCTGATCCACAATTCACCAGGATCCACAATTTGTGCGTTTTCTGTCTGGGAGAGGAACATGCACAGACAGTGCTTGAGGGCGCTGTCTGTGTAAACGTCTTCCTAATTGGACGTCCCGCTCTCGTTTGGCCCTCTTCTCGAGGGAAGAGGGGCCGGCATCTGTGCCTGGTGGTTCTGGTCCCATTCATGCTGAAGCAGAGCGGTGGCTGAAATCATGGGGCTCTCAGACGGAGCTCGCTGAGGAGTTTGAGAGAGGTGAGCTGAAACCCCAGTGGCTGACGAGGGTGAGCTGCTGGATGATGATGATGTCCTCATCACATCATCAGATCCAGCAGTGAGTGCTCTTCTGGCGTTAAGCCCAAGAGAGCAGAAGGTGGCTGTTGAAGAGGAAGCAGGCGAGCAAAGTCTCACTGCCCTGCGTATGCAGAGCTGCTCGAGGTTATGAAGCTTGCTTCTGGCAGGCTGCAGCTGTTAAGAAAGGGACTGCAGGGTCTGTCCCCTGAGGCGGTAGAAGAGCTGCGCCGCACCATGGATCTTGCTCTCAGGGCTACTAAACAGACTGCTGCCTCGGTTGGAAGATTGATGGCAGCAATGATGGCCACGGAGAGACATCCGTGGTTGAACATGGCCAACATCGGGGGGGAAAGAAAAGGGCTTTTTCCTCGATGCACCAGTTTCACCTTCTGAACTTTTTGGTACCTCTGTCGAGGTGGTGGTTGGAAAGTTCAGGGAGGCAAAGGCACGCTTGGCAGCATTTAAGACCTGCATACCGCTCAGATCCGATTCTGGGCCCAGACAGACAGGAGGTCTTGGCCCGTCCCGATTCGAGGATCTGAGACAGGGCCAGAAGTCCAGTGTTGCCTCGCAGGCACCTCCTACTCCTCGGAGCCAGCAGCATCGGTGATTGATTTCCTCTCCATGAGGGTAGTTACATCTACCCTCTCCTTTCTTCTTACACCTCATGAGTAATGGTAATTTTGACCCAGGCGCTTCTTACAATCAGGCCGAGTGCTGGGCCCAGGATGAAAATTTTTCTGATGGCTCGCCTTCTGGCTTGATAGTGAAGGGGCTCTTTCAGGCTTGAAAGAACCATAGATTCCATCCTTCTATGATGGTAAGTCTTCATTCTTCAAGCCACAGGTAATGAGCTTGGTCTATATTTATATATTAAAATATGTTGACCTTAGTTTTCCTGTATAGTTTTTTCCTGGGTGTGTAAAAAAGAAAATATAAGGAGAATTAGAGCCCTGAAGTTACCATTAGGTTGGTTATCTTTGTGTCGGTTATATGGCCACCTTTACAGCCACCATATGGTAGAGTAGCTTTTCTCATAGCTAGAGTTTTTATTAGAGATTGGCACTCTTCACTTCAGATAGATCTATGTTAAGCGTCGGCCTTCTGGGCCGCCTGACATTGTTTGGCTTGAGTTGAGCATCGCTCCTCTGAGTTCTTGTTTTATATAGTTATTTCAGAGTTGCCTCCTCTCTATTGAGAGTTTTAGAGGCTTAGTTTAAGCCCCAGGAAGATCTATGCTTATGTGTGGCCAAATAGGCCCACAGCTATAGCTGGCCTAGGCTAGAACTAGGGCTTAGGTGATATACTGAAGCATTTCGCCCTTTTATTACTACCCCTGTCAGGAGAGTGTAGTTTTTGTTAGTTCCGACCTCCACTTATCAGAGTTGTCAGGCCAAGGCCCATACTACCCCTTTGGTGTAGGTGCAAGATAGATAGCAGCTAAGGTAGCAGACTATTGCTAAGTCTTCCTGGTGCCGTTGTCTCAGGTGGTAGGCCCCTTATCACTATGTGAATAAGAAAATGCTATTGTTGCTGTGGCCCCACTTTTCTAGAACTTTCATTCTATTTTTTTTTTTTAGTCTTTTCCCCTGAACCCCTTGAATTAACATTCAAGTCTGAGTGAAACAGTGTTAGCTTTCTTTAAGCTCCTGTTCCCTAGGGTTCAGTACAGATGTCTCTTGCTTTGGTGAAAAGCACCCACCCTTGAAATTCAGGTTTTCAGCGTAGTATGAATGAAAAGTGAAGCATTCCCCTGTTTCTAAGGGTTGTTAATGCTTTAATTCTATTTTTTTGCCATGGTCATTTTAAGCAGTAGGCCGGTGCTGGCCCCCTTCAGAGCACGGTAGCATATATTATTTGTACTCCCCTTACTGTTAGGGTAAAAAGTGTTTTTACTGAGTACATTGCCTGATGAATGTGTAGATTTTAAGCTCAGGTTGAGTTAAGCTAGGTAACCTCACTTGATAGTTTGGTTCTCAGATTACGCTCCCTTAAGCCGAGTTCAGACTGCACGATTTTCAAAGTAGTGGGGTCACTGTTCTTATCACACTGCATGACTATCTTGGCCAGCATGCAGTTGCTGTTGTGTTCATACTGCACGATGGATCGGCGACAGAAGGTTTCACACTGTATGACTTTACAATAGGAAGAATCGCCAACAACTCTGTCTGGCATGCAAACTACGTTTCACAACCAAACACACGCGAGATGTGACAAGGAAACTACGCGATATATCGCAAGACCGGAGTTATTATTATTATTAAAAACGGTAGCCGGCAAGAAGCTTGCAATATGAAGCTTGCAATTGCCGGTGCGCTGATTTGCAGAGAAAACAAGAAAAAGAAAAGAAGAATATGAGGAGGAAATGGTTGGGGAGACTGTGGATTGTGTGTTCTGCAACGAGAGTTGGAGGTAAATACATAACTTTTCAATGTGCTGCTGTTACGGATGGTCAAGCAAAGGTTTGTGTTTTGTTTCTGTTTGATAGAATTGTAATGTTTATCTGAAACGAAGCCATGCTTGCTGATATTGTGGTCTATAACTCCTCCCCGAACTCCCCGCTGCTCTGTATCTTGCTCTCTCATTGGCTGTCAGTCATCGCCGATGTAGTTTTCAGTCAGAACACTTTTCACACAGCAGGATTTTGAATCGCCAACAGGTCCAGATATTTAGCATGCCAAATATCTCACGGTTGTCGTTGGCGATTCTCTCAGATTGCGTCTTTGCTCATTCAAACTGTGTGATTGTCACTCACGTGAACGAGCTCCGATTTGCTTGCGATTTCGGGCATTTGTCTGCGATTTCTCAAAACCTGCCGGCGAGCCAAAATCGGGGCTAAAATCGTGCAGTCTGAACTCGGCTTTAGAGCTTAGACACCGCCACTGGCTGATGCCCGTGACTTTCTTGAGTAGTAGTCCATGTTTGGGCCTCTTTCAGAGCATGTTGGCGTAGTTTGTACTCCTCTTGCTTAAAGAGTTAAAAAAAAAAGTGTTTTACTGAGTACATTGCCTGTTGGAATGTGTTGAATATATTTAAGCTCAGGTTGAGTTAAATATTTAACCTCACTGGATAGTTTGGTTCTCATATATGGCTCCCTTAGAGCTTAGACACTGCCACTAGCTGACACCACGTGTCTTTCTGGAGTTGTAGGCCCTGTTTGGGCCTCCTTCAAGAGCATGATGGCATAGGTTTGTACTCCTCTTGCTTAAAGAGTAAAAAGTGTTTTTACGGAGTACATTGCCTGGTGGAATGTGTGGATTAAATTAGCTCAGGTTGAGTTAAATTAGTTAACCTCACTGGATAATTTGGTTCTCAGATTTGGCTTCCTTAGAGCTTAGACACTGCCACTGGCTGAAGCCTATGTCTTTCTGGAATAGTAGGCCTTGTTCGGGCCTCTTTCAGAGCAGAGTGGCGTGGTTTGTACTCTTCTTGCCTAGAGAGTAAAAAGTGTTTTACTGAGTACATTGTCTGTTGGAATGTGTTGAATAGAATTAAGCTCAGGTTGAGTTAATTACTTAACCTCACTGGAGAGTTTGGTTCTCATATATGGCTCGCTTAGAGCTTAGACATTGCCACTAGCTGATGCCACGTGTCTTTCTGGAGTCGTAGGCCCTTTTGGGCCTCCTTCAAGAATATGATGGCGTACGTTTGTACTCCTCTTGCTGAAAGAGTGAAAGTGTTTTTACGGAGTACACTGCTTGTTGGAATGTGTTGAGGTAAACTGTTATGTGGGCACTCTACAGTCTTATCTGCAAGTTTAACTCGGTTTCAATCAGAAGGAGTTCCCATGTTTGTGGGCTCTTGCTTTCTCAGCAAGTAAGCTGCTTTAGGTGTGTGGCCTTCACAGTCTTTTAAGCAGATTAAGCATGTTGTTTTCACATGTTTGGCCTTTTGTAAGGCTGCTGTGATATATTCTACACAATGTAGAATTACGTCATGTTGTAGGCCCTTCCTGGGCCTCCATGATTTTGTGCCTACAGTATGGTTTATCTGTTACGTTGAGCCCGGTACTCCTCTCGTTTAAGGGTTGTTCTACATAGTACTTAGCTACCTAAGTCTGGTCAGTGGTTGAAGGCTTCTCTGAGGCTTCCCTGTTGAAGATCAGCCCTTAGGCTGGTTGTACTCCCCTTGTTTGGGTCCCTTTAGAGTACACAGCCTCAGAGCAAATAATCAGGCGCTGAGTAGATCCTAAGATTGAGCAGAGTGTTACTCCCCTCATTGGTAAGGGTAAAAAGCACTAAGATGAGCCCTGCTTTCCAGGATGCCTGTCTCTACATTCTGGTCTGAGTTGGTTACTGCCTCTTTGCAGTCCCTCTTACTGGATATCTTCTCTGAAGAATGTGAATTGAGACTCTGTGTTCAGACAGGTCGTTTGCCAAGACTAGGTTGTTTTAATTAGACCAGGTCGGCCTCCCTGGTGGCATTCAGGATTGACGATGTTCCCCTGACAAGTGACTGGCCAGGGTTCCTTCGGGCCCCCTGGCTACATTCCCATAGAGGTACCCTCTTTTCTTTGAAAAGAAGTTTGGTCCCAGAAGCCTTAGAGCAGCCTTGGTAGGCCTTCTGTGGAAGGCATCTTTGAGGCTTATAGCTTGGGCTGTTGGCCATAGGGAATGCTGTCACTGACAGCCTATGTATGACCCGTAGGGGGAGTGGTTCTGGCATTTCAGTTGAAACTGCTAATTCTGACATTTGTCTAGCCATTTTTTGACCTGCACTCCCCTCAAGCATGGCGGTATGGGTATATCGTTCCCCATATGCGTTCAAACGCAGTGTAGAGTTCCCTTTCGGAAGGGAATGTCTCAGGTTACATATGTAACCATGGTTCCCTGAGAACAGGAAACGAGACACTGCATTACCTGCAATGCATCAGGGCTGCCTGCTGAAAAGTCCCTTCAGACGATAAGGTACTGACAGCTTCTCTAGGTGCTCCTTTTATACTTACGGGTCTATATACTTACTATTATGATGTCATAGGCTGTCGCCGGCCAGTAGGATTGGTGAGATTTGATAATTGTTTTCAGACACCGGTTTACGTGATGATGTTCCCCATATGCGTTCAAATGCAGTCTCTCGTTCCCTGTTCTCAGGGAACCATGGTTACATACGTAACCTGAGATGTTTTTGCTGTTTTCATACTGTTTTTACAGTATGTATTTTAGCCAGAAAGGGCTTGCATCTTGCCACCCTGCCCAACAGCCCAGACAGATGGAGAATACCGGAGATAGGTGTCACATGTAGGTAGCAACCAATACTTGTTAGAAATGTTGATGACTGTCTTCACTGTGCCTTTGTTTTTTTTAGCCCTCACCTGAGTGATACCTTTTAAAAATGAGATTTTGTTGATGCTGTGTAGTGGCAAGAAGATCTTACAAGAACAGCTGAAAGTTATTCAAAGCATAAATGACTTCAGGTGAAGAAAAGTGTATACTATTTCATATGAGCTTCATAATCAGTTAATTCTGAAAAAAGCCCCAAACCCAAATATAGAAGTTATTTCATTTTTTACATCACAAAATCTGCTATTTTAGGGGTGAGTAGACTTTTTATATCCATTCTATAAAAATATTATACTTGTCAAAAATATGGTCAGATATTGCTTATACTTTATTATTATGCATTATGAATTGTACAGCTGTACAATAAATGTATAATAAGGTACGTTTAAGAAATTAGGCAAGATTAATCAATATCATATGAAAAAGTCATGAAAGCACTAATTATACCATATCCTTTGTCATCATAAGCCATAAATGGTGGGATAATAATTGATCGCCTCTCCCCAACACACATGCCCAAAATGCCTTCCTCCATGCCTTTGATGAGACTGCTCTCCCCCACATATGTGTTGTATGTTGAGTTTTGAAGGTGGCTGTGATAAGAATTTACAGACATTATAAAAGCCACAATATATTAATATTCATAATTGCATACATATAATAATTGCATACATACAGTGGCCCAACATGTATTTGAACAATTTAAGCCACAATTAAAAATGTATAAAGGTTTTTGCATTATTTTTTAAAATATCAAAACAAGTGGCATACTGGCATTTGTTTGAAAAAATAGAACAAGTATACTTTTGAATCAAAACATTAAACAAAAAAATGAACCCAAAGTATTACCCCCCAAAAATAGATAGCAATAATACAGAACAGCAGCCAGAGTAAGGTTAGTATAAAGCCCCCGAAGAACTGTGGAGTGCAAGGCTGTGGGTATAGTGCTCATGGGATAGTGGAATAGAGGGCTCGCTCTGATATTGCTCACAGCATTGGATAGGCAAGCTCAGCAAGCAATCGAACGGGGATGCTCACAATGAGGGGTGTGAGACTGAGGGTATGGCACTCGTGGGATAGTTCTTGGCCACTCGACTGGGAGAGCTTGTGCAGCGATCCGATGGGAGCTGATGGTATTAGTCTGAAATGTAGCTCACGGCACTAGATGGGAGTCAAGCGGGGATGCGCACTGTGCTCAGACAGGAGGGGTCGCTCAGCTTTTTAAAGGGGCCGGCCCACTGGACGGGAGTGAATTAGCACAGTGAAAACAGCCTCTGAATGGGGAGCTACAATGCAGAAAACATCTCAGTTACGTATGTAACCCTCGTTCCCTGAAGGAGGGAATGGAGACGTATGTCAGAAGTGAACCGACGAATTGGGATATTGCATGAGAGACCAATCACCATTGAGGTTAAACTAAACGAGCCAATGCACATTGGCATGCAAGCTTTGCGTCACGCAACCCGCCCGTGGTGCAGGTATAAATGCGGATGCGGGATGACGAGAAGTACATCTCCATTCCCTCCTTCAGGGAACGAGGGTTACATATGTAACTGAGATGTTCCCTTTCAGTTGGTCAAGTTTGACACATGTCAGAAGTGAACCGATGAATTGTGATCCCTAATAAAACACAACAATTACTAACCCTTCCCCCTGCCTCAAGTCACTGAAAGTTTATATTCTATGTATAATGTAACTTGTATATATATTGTTTTTCCCTTTCATGATTGGTATCATTTTAAAAGTCTAATGCCTGTTTCACACATAGCCTGCTCTGTTTGCAGTGCAAATGTGGCGCGTATTTTTTTCCGTGCCCATGTTAACAGATTAGCACACGGATGTGGTCTGGCAATGAGTTCCAGGAGCGGTGCATCTGCAGCTTTTATTTACTTTATTTTATTTCTATTTTTGCTTTGGTGCACCATGCTGAATTAAAGGGGTCATGAACTGCATTGTTTTATTGTTTTATAATGTTTACTGAGGTGCACTTATAATGTTAGTATGCTTTTTACATCCAAAATTGTCATAACATAAATAAAAGGCATTTTTCCTACCCTGATTTTAGCCCTCTGGTATGAACGCTCTGTTTTAAGGGGCATGTCTGCTGTGAGACTTCAGTGTAAACGCCCACTGCTGTGATTGGCTAACATCTTTCCATTTGAAATAGACAAGTATTACTCTCTCTTTTAGTACGATTTTACTATTACAGCTCTCAAAGTTAACTAATCATGAAAAGTGTTGCATTACATTTAGATCTATGGCATTATATTTAGATCGTGGCATGAAAGGTTGCAGAGATGAATTCTGTATTCGATCACAGACATGTGCATGAAAGCAGTGATCTCATCATTGTAACTCAATTTCTGTACACTAACAAATGCTTTCATCTTCACTGACAGTGCAAACGTGATATAACTAAAAGATTCATTGAATAAAACGGGAGTTTTGCGCGTCAGTCACTGATAAACTCATGCTGTTTGATTGACGGCTTCAGCACGCGCTGCTCCAACGATTGCAAAGGGAGCTTTCTTTAATCACACAGATTATTTTCATCCTACTAAGAGAAACAACGCAAGTTGACGTTTAGTCACAGGTTTGATTTACTGACACACAAACAAAGAACATCTGACTGACCATGAATCAGTACATATCAGATCAGGCATTAGGATTAACAAAGTTACTTACATGTTGTTGCATTACTTTCAAATCCAGGCATTGCACAATATTTTGTATCGTCAATGGCATGTTTATTGCTTGGTAGCTCGAACCGGTTTAGCACCACATAGGCCTATGCTACTTAGGCTACCTATTCTATTGTATGTCGTGCGCAAATCAGTGGGTGGGGCTAAACAGACAGGGATGAAGTAGGCGTTGATCTTCTTCTGCGGAGGCGTGCTTGCTGCCCTTTGACATCATAGATCCCCACTTTGTAAATCCTGTCGTTTGCTGGGTCTGGTGTCAATTAAAGCTTTTATTGGACTAACAAGGAAGTTTTCAGCTCTAAAATTTACAGGATATTCTTAAAGTATGATGACCTCTTATAAGTCAAAAGCTCAAGGAAAATTTGATTTCTCAGTTCATCACCCCTTTAAAACTATAGTGCATTGTTTGCATTAAAAAATAAACTATGTCAAATGTATTGACGTGGAAAACTAGTAATTTCACCATAGATTCATATAATTTAAAGTCTCTGTTACACAGTCAACAAATGGCTTTTTTACCTCAGAAGCAAGGAAAATGACACTTAGGTGAACACTCTTCGTGAATGTGGAAAAACAAAGTTCTTTATGACCTGAGGGATTTCTTGTAAAAAGATTTAAAAAGAAAGAAAAGAGGAGAGTCGTCTGTTTTTGTCTATTTTAAATGTTTGTGATTTTAACATAAAGCTTATGTTTAAATGTTTTGCGAAATATACTATTTCTAATCGTTTAAAAAAAAAAAAAATTGATTTCTGGAAATCATCTCGCGACCCCCACTTTGGGAACCACTGGACTAGACAAACTGTCTCTTCTGCAGGATTGTTTAGTCTCCATTAACAAATGGATGGCAGACAATTTCCTGCAACTTCATGCAGATAAAACTGAAGTGATGATTACTGCCCCAGACAACCTTACCCCTAAGATTAGGCAGGTTATTGGTGGTCTATCATCCTCTGACTGCGGTGACATGAAATTTGGGTGTCATTTTCGACAGATCAATGTGTTTTAACAGTCATGTGAAGTCTGTAGTTCATTCCTGTTTTTCCCATCTCAGGAAAATTGCTAAGATTAAAAGAAAAGAAATGGAGATGCTTGTTCATGCTTTTATTTCTTCACGGTTGGACTATTTTAATATTCTGTAAACTTGTTTGAACAATCTTCTATGAATAGATTATAAATTGTACAGAATGCAGCTGCTAGGCTTTTGACTAGGTCCAGCAGGAGGTCTCCTGTGCTTAAGGCCCTTCATTGGCTTCCTTTTAATTTTAGAGTGCATTTAAAAATTGTAATTATTACTTACAGGGCCTTGCATGGTCAAACACCCTCTTACTTCCAGGTTCTATAGCATGCCCACACCCCTGGTCAGTCTCTGAGGTCTTTAGGCCAAGCTATTCCAAGAACACGTCTTAAGACAAGAGGTAATCGTGCCTTCTGTGTAGTAGCTTCAAGGCTCTGGAACTTTCTTCCTTTAACGTTGAGAACTATGGGTTCTGTGGAATCTTTTAAAAAACATCTAAAGACACATCTTTTGGACAAGCTTTTAATTAACATATGTGGTTTGCCTTTTATTAAATTTATATTGATGGTATTTGTATAGTATATTAATGTATATTTATTTTATTTGTTTTGATGTTATTTTTATTGTAAAGCACTTTGTGACCCCTCCTTGTCTGTGAAAGGTGCTATATAAATAAACTTTACTTACTTACTTACGTAAACTGTATGTTCTCAATTGATATTGTTCATTGAAGCTTACTGTATTATGTAGAAGAGTGTTGTGAGAAAAAGATTTTATTATTACCTGCATTCAGATTTAGCATTTTCCTTCTGGTCAGTCATATGTTCATAAAAAAATTAAAAAAATCTGTTTAAATGTCCAATGATCATCTTGTCCTTTTAACATTTAACAGCGCTAGTCAAAGCATTTGTCAGTTGTGTCTTGTTCCGTTTTCAAAACAATTCAGTCTTTACAATATAAAAGTCTTCGCTACTGACTGAAACACTCATAAAGACAGTCTTTGCCGCCATCTAATGGCACGAAAATGTAACTTCTGTTGCTGTTCACGGTCAGGGACTATTTTTTCTGGCAGAAGGAAGGCTTCTAGAAAAAGTTTACTTCATGAAAGTTGCATTGATACATATTTCTGGCTTTAATATTTGTATTGTGTGGCAACCTGTTTATAAAAGCAATAAGGTATTCGAGGCTAGTGCTGTATTGTGAATCAGCCTCTTGTACCTTATTGCTTACATAAAGGCAAAAGGAAAATGTTTTTGTTAATGTAATAAACAACACCTTTGATTATTCTGCAAGGACACCTGTGGGAACTTGAGGCGGATTGACTGGATACATCCATGACAAAAGACTTTGAGACCAGCAGGTTAAGAATAATTGAAAAGCCTCAGAAAAGCACTGGCATAATTTGATTGCTTGTTTGCGAATGCCACTTGGTTTGATATTTTGTATCTAATGCTGTGAAATTCAGACAAAGTACTTCATGCACACACTGCAAAAGCAATCATTGCTCTCTATTATTTCTTTCCCAAAAAGTCAGATTTGTTATTTTGGCCCACCTGGACTCAAACACGTTTCCCACTAACAAAGATCCATTGTAATGATAACGGACAAAGTCTGTGGGCATCACTGTCCGCTTGCACTTCTGCTGTCTGTGAAGCATACGAATTTGAACTTTGTCTTCTTTATTCCACAAATCCAGCAAAAGCACATCAAACACCAATGTTGCATCTGGTGGGATAACTGAACCTAGAGAGAAATACCAGTGTTGAGCTAGGTGGAATTTTAGAACATAGAGAGAGTGTTTAAACTTAATAAAATCGACGTGACTACTTATTTTATGGAAAAAGTTACACCCTACATCAAGGGCCTTAAATTAGAATCAAGTGCACCAATTAGTAGAATTTAATTGCTCATTGTTAGAACATAATTAAAGAGGATGGCCACACCTAATATTTACATGATATCATTATACAAAGATCAAAAGAGCTGCTTGAGGCCCTCAGAAAGAAGGTTTTGGGGGGATTTAAATCTATTTAAAATCCACCATTCCACTGTGCATAGACAGAGAGCAAGATGCCTAAGGAAGTCTGCAAATTTTCAAAGACATGTTTTGGGTGTGGGTTCCAGACCATTCGCATGTTTCCACCGAAAAGATTGTTAAAACTTGAATGGAGCTGGGGGCAGGGGGCGGAGAATGCTGACACTATGTAATGATGTTGCATTACATTGCTCTGTATGTCTAAATATAAAACTATGTGCAAGAGAGACTCGGTGTGACATTGCAAGATCATCAACAGTTTCAATATCATTCTTGCAAAGACAAAAGAAAGTCTGAAACCAACAATTTACATGAAAGGTGTTGGTACGCTGGAATCACTCCTGGTACTGTGAAAAGCAAAATGTAATTTTCAGTCAGACATGGAATGTTAAACTAGTTATAGTCAGGTAAAAACACATAGCAGCATTATGTCACTGTTTGTTTCTTTGGAAGTCTTTGGAAAAGTTCAGCCGTTCATGACAGGCTATAATTTGCCTGGCCAAGAACTGGTCAAAAATGAGCTTGGGCTCCAGAACGCAGACCATTCTGGTCGGAAAAATGTATTAAAGAACCTCAGAGTGTCTGCATACAGCTCTGGCTATAGTCAATGTGAATGTGCACCAGTCAATTTAGAAAGAGAAACATAAATCTGAAATTATGAAATAAATTAATTTTCAGCTGTAAAGCAGCTCTATAGAAGATATAATTATTAATTCAGTTCAATAACAATGTCGATTTAGCAAAGTTAGTGTCATTATTTAGCTCAGCTCAGTTCAAATTAATTGTCATCTGACAGTGTCAGTGCAGTTAAATCAATAATATTACTAAATATTAATTTTCTTTTGAAAGCCCATCTGAACAAGCCAAAGGCGACATTGGCAAGGAACCCAAACTCCATCAGGTGACAGCTGTGGAGGAAAAACATCCTTGGAAGAAACCAGGCTCAGTCAGACTGGGCCAGTTCTCCTCTGGCCTAAAAGAATAAGCACAGTGTGATTTATGATTCCAATAGCCCTATATAAATATATAAACATGGGTTTCCGTCTCTAGTTATTGAGAATGTGCTTTCAAACTTAATTACTAACTTTTATTTGTATTTCAGGTAATACTTTAGAATACTATTCCATCATTAAGGAATAACTACACAGGAACAAATGAGTAACTATTAACATTCTAGTAACTACCATTGACTAACAATAAACTAAAATTAAAATTTTAAAAAATAAAAATTAATACATAATAGCGCTCAGTTGAATGTGGTAGTTCACTGTTAGCTAATCAATAACGACTAACGTCTCAGGTTACTTGACTGAAACTCTGTTCCCTGAAAAAGCTGGAACAATATTCTGGGCTTGATTCAGTGCTATGGGAACGTCTTTAGAGGTGACCAGCTGTGAATAAGTGTGAAACATGTCAATGGAATTGACCTAGAACTTTTATAGCCTCTGGCAGAGACATCATCAGCATGCGCCTGCATCAGAGGATATAATTAGATGTGCCACAGATGCATCATCAGGTATATTTTGTCTGAAGAGCAGTCCTGGGATATCCTCATTGCGGCAATAAAGCTCAGCATCTCGTTCTCGCTTTTTCAGGGAACAGGGTTACAGTCAAGTAACCCAAGACGTTCCCTTTCAAAAGCTACACTTAATGCTGCACTTGATTCAGTGCTATGGGAAGGAGAAATACCCATGCCGCTGCACTGTAGGTGTCTGGATACCTCACGGTTGTGTAGTGTGTGCTCATAAGAATGTTAAAAGGTCTCAGACATGAGCTTGTGATGTTGACTCAAGAGCCCAGAGTGGAATGAACATCCAAACAGTAAAATTTTATGAATGTGTGTGAAAAGGACCAGCCTGCTGCATCACAAACATGCTTGTTTGCACGAGTTAAAAAGCTTGCAGGATGATGTTTTCCCTACTTTACATCAGTCATTTTAGTGGCTGTTTTAAATCATGTTTGACTTTCTCTGTAGCGTTTTACTATGTTCTCAAAAGAATCTAAATGGGTCGCACATTTTATCATCAGTGTCACATAGAATGGGCTTGTGCAAATCTTATCACACTGTAGGAGTGCACTGGTGAACACACCCCAAAAGTGCGTGGGCACTTAGAATCATCCTGACTTTCCCCCCCTTAGCGGCGCCCCTGCTGATGCCTACTGGCAAAGTTTGACTGCACACCTCATAGGCAAGGGCAATAGCATCCCTCACCCAGTGTGACATTGTCTGTTTTGTGGCAGCCGCCCCTATGACAAACAGATAGTTGCTCTGATGTATGCCACTGGCTAGTGTGGTGGATATAGGTCTGAAGAGCAAGGACTGGACACAGTCTGTGAAGTCTCTCCTGATCCAGCATTGTGAATGGTGGAGGGCAGAAGGCTTCAAGAGTGAGGTGATAGCCATTAGAAAAAAAACAATTTTAGAGTTAGAAACTTGTCAGTAGCTGTCTCTAACAGCTCAAAGGGGGTCTCAACCAGACCCTCCAGGACTATAGCTAAGTCCCATGAAGGAATGTTGGTTCTAATATGAGGCCTCCATCATCTGGCCCTTATGACTAAAGTGTGAGACACAGAGTGAAGTAGAGGGGAGAGTGCACTGTCTGTTGGGAGGAAAAACAGTCCCTCTCTGTTTCATACAAACCAGATTTGTTTCACTACCTCGGGTGGTGTTTCTGCTCCCTTGTCTGTCTGGGCTGTAGATCTGCTCCCACATTGAGATATCTGGGGATATAAATCGCCCTGAGGGACATGAACTTGTCCTGAGTCCAAAGCAGAACGCGCTGCACTAGCCTATTCAGATGGCGCAGATGCAGTCCACCCGGGTGATTAGAGGCTACCGCAGTGATATCCACCCGCACTAGGACATGGTAACCGCCTGACTGGTGGAGGAAGTACTTCAGAGCCAGAAATACAGCCATCAATTTGAGGCAATTGATGTGCCAATGACCTCACCATATCCCTTAGGCCGGACAGCACCTAATACCACTCCCCAGCCCATATGGGAAGTGTCTGTTGTTAGCATCTTGCAACGTCAATGCACCTAGAGTGGGTCACAGGGTGAAGAACCAGGGTCTGAGCCACATAGAAAGGGAACAAAGCCACAATGCGTAACCCTTACCATAAACATGGATTTTTAGAAAGGCATGTGCGCGTACCCTTGCCCTTATTTGCCTTGGGGGATTGTTTGGATGAGCCACAACTGAAGTGGTCTTTGAAAGGGAACGTCTCAGGTTACGCATGTAACTATGGTTCCCTGAGAAGGGGGAACAAGAAACTGTGTCCGAAGACTCACTGATTCAAACAATGTCACTGGCCGGCAACAGCCCGTGATGTGGCTACGTGTGTGACCGCGAGTACAAGAGGGCACCTCTAGTACACATCAACTTCGTCTGAAGGAGACATAACCAGTTATGCTTGAAACATGGCAGCAAGATGCATTTTTCTTTTCTCGTTTTTCTTTTCATGGAACCATGGTTACATGCGTAACCTGAGACGTTCCTTTTCGAATGGGAACTCACACTGTGACTGAAGACACATTGGGAACGAATACCAACACCTCCATGCTGAGGGAATAAGTGCTAACATAAGCAAAAAGAAGGCTCAGCATATTTAGATGCCGGAGACCAATCTCTCACTCAGGTCAAACACGGCGCTGTCAGTAACACTATTCCCTAAGGCAGTGGTTCTCAACCTTGTTTTCCAGTGGGCTGCACTATGGTCCAAGTGCAAGTCTAACGGACCGCATATCATTTACATATGACATCACCAATGAAAACCAATCAGATTTAATGTTATGGTATTAGCAGATATTATTATTACTATAGCTATACCACAGTGTGTTAAAATGGCTTTTTTATATCAAAGTGAAACTCTCTTGTTAAATAAACTCATGTTACACAATCCCCTGATATACAGTATGTCACAAAAAATGAGAACATTGTATTCCACCAAATAAAAACTAACTTACTGACATTAGCATTACAGTGTTCAGATATTCAGGTATTCACATAAACAAAATGTATACAAGCACTTTAAGTAACTATTTAATTCTGGTCCTAGATGTGTTTTCTCTTCAACAGCATTGTAACAGTCACCAAACAATAACAGAATGTTATATAGGCCACCAACGCCTTGATAAGCAAATGTTACTCAACTCACTTTACAAACAGTATTGAGCGCATTGTAATTAATCTTTGACGATATCAAGCATTCTGTCACGTCACAATCCCTCGCGCAGCATCCGCAGCTATTACATCAGACAAACACTTCGAATTCACATTTTTTTTGACATTGTACATTTTGCAAATGCATATATTTTACTACAGAGCAAACAAAGCTTGCCCATCTCGCTCATTGACATCAAACTGATTCTTCCATTCTCAGTACCCTCGCTGCTGATGCTACTCTTCTTGTTTGCAATGTGTTCTTTCATTGGTGTATTCCTCATTTTGTTTTTTTCTTCTCTAATAACAAATTTGCCCATTTTGATCCCTAAATTTACAAAAATAATGGCTACTATTGGGGGGAACCCTTACCGGGGAGAGCAAACAGTGCCTGTCCCACGGCAGAGCTCAAGGTCTGGTAATGCCAGTCTCTGACAGGTATTACTTTTAAGGGAATACAGGCAAAGAGGAAGAATATTCCTTTGCCTTATCACTATCCTAGGGGATCTGGCTCAGGACCCCAGGGGAGTCCTCAACCGAACGATCCTCAGACCGGGATGAGGCCAAACCTAATATCTAGGTGTAAGAGTTTATCTGACTTCTGTAACATGAGGCAGCTAGCAGACGGTCAGTTTAGCCAGTCTGTCTGCTTCCTGTCCTGGGCTCCAGTTTGTCATGTTTCAGCTCTAAGATTATGTGCCATATTACTAGAGAGAAGAGCAGCACCATCCCGAGACGGATGAATACCATCTCTTTTCAACAGGTCAGGTCTGCCCCAAAAACTTTTCCAATTGTCTATGAAACCTATATTATTCTGCGGACACCACTTAGTCAGCCAGCCATTGATGATAATCTGCTAACTATCTCATCACTCCGACAAACAGGAAGGGGACCAGAGCAAATTACTTCTCCTGACATTGTTTTTGTGAGTTCACACATCTCTTTAATGTTCATTTTAGTGATCTCCGACTGGAAAAGTCAAACATCATTTGTGCCGACGTGAATAATAATTTTAGAATATTTACGATTAGCATTAGCCAGCACTTTTAAATTTGCTTTGATGTGATGTGCAGGTGCTCTGGCTCCCGGCAAACATGTGACTATGGTGGCTGGTGTCTCTATTTTCACGTTCCGTGTAATAGAATCACCAATAACTAGGGCACTTTCAACAGGATTCTCAGTGGGTGCGTCACTGAGTGGGGAGAACCTGTTTGATGTTCTTATTGGAACGGAAGAGTGGTGTTTTCGCGGCTAGGCCGCCTCACCGTTACCCAAGTGCCCTGCTGCGCGGGCTCTACAGCCAGAACCGAACAATGTACAGAGTTCACTAAGCTAGTCGCATCCAAAACAGTATCTAAAGCCCCTGCATTCTTACTATCCTCGATTAAAGTTTGGATGCGTGTCTCTAATTCTGAGATTCTCTCTGTCAGCATGACTATTTCCCTACATTTATGACATGTAAATCCCTCGTCGCTGACAGGGAGAAACTGAACACGAAATAACACTGGGAGAGGATGACATGACTCACTGTGTTTGTAGACTGATATGATCCAAGTTACCACAGCTGTTTGATGAACACGTTGAAATAGAGCACGTGCAAGACTGATGACAAGTTAACAAGCTAGCGAGATGCAAACTCGTTGTAACAGCGATTTAGATTCAAAGATTACAAGCCAGCGATGTTAGATTAATGTGGTAGGCAATAATAATAATAATATAAGCAACAATGAATAAAAGTAGGATGAATGATGGAGTATAAAAAGAATAAAAAGGATGTATGATGGAGTATTTCTTTGCCAAATAAGTTTTGGAAAGCTCTTTTTTTTTTAGTATGGCCCTGTATGACATCATAACGGGTCAAATTCTTTGTATGGGCACTTCTGGAAAGGTGTGCACACACATCAACCAGAGCAAGAGCAAACCCATCAACGTGCTTCATGTAGGTTGTGGAAGTCATCGGCAGTGCTGTACAGGACTTGCCTGAGAAAGATTTGCCATTTTGTTTTTAGACCACAAAATCAACAATGTCACCAAAGAAGTGGTACTTGAAAGTAACCAAAGAAATGTGTTTTTGGTTGTGAGGGAAAGATAACCTTGTTCATCTTCCCAAAGAACTCAACATTAAAGGAACACTCCACTTTTTTGAAAATAGGCTCATTTTCCAACTCCCCTAGAGTTAAACAGTTGAGCTTTCCTGTTTTCGAATCCATTCAGCCGATCTCCGGGTCTGGCAGTACCACTTTTAGCATAGCTTAGCATATTTCATTGAATCTGATTAGACCGTTAGCATCTCGGTCAAAAATGACCAAAGAGTTTCGATATTTTTCCCATTTCCCACTCTTCTGTAGTTACATTGTGTACTAAGACTGACAGAAAATGAAAAGTTGCGATTTGGCTGAATGGATTTGGCCGGAGATTGGCTGAATGGATTCGAAAACGGTAAAACTCAACTGTTCAACTCTAGGGGAGTTGGAAAATGAGCCTATTTTCAAAAAAAGTAGAGTGTTCCTTTAAGGGAACAGTGGATACAGTTTGTTTTTCTGGGGCAGCAACAGAGTTGTGCAAGTGTGTTTTTTTGTTTCTGGCATTACTGTGCTGAATGCTTTATAAACAAGGCCCAGTGTGACGCTGGAATTGCAAATCATTTGAAACTGGAGCGGTGATAAAAGATCCCGGTCATGAGTCGTAACCGCAGACGGTAAGTAAAACTGCATCAAATGTCTGTGTTTTGTGGGCAATCTGCACGTATGCCTATAAGTGAATAAAAAGTTATTCAGGGATAATGTGATAATTTATTCTGCTCATGACTCTTTAGCTTCACCCAGTTCACCCCACTTCCAGGAACTTGACTGTTTTCGGAAAGAAGTGGTACAGCTGTATCTGTCTTTTATAAATCTGATAAAACTAAAGACTTTTTGGAGAAATGAAGGATGCAATACTTCTCTAGAGATACTCAAGATTAACATGAGATTGGCAGAAACTATGTGTGTTATGTCTGCTTTAATATTGGTTACTAGAGTGTTAATCGTTACTCATTTGTTCCTGTGTAGTTATTCATTAATGACAGAACAGCATTCTAAAGTGTTACCGTATTTCATTTGGATATAAACAAACTGTATACAAACTGTATAAACCTGTATTCTCCCACAAGCCTATGTGTTAGAAAGAATGTGTTATCTATCTGTCTAACTTCAGGATGAGGGACACAAAAATGAGGGCACAATAAGTTTCCAGCACATTCAGTACATTCTATACAACAATCCACCATTTTGTCAATATATTTTATTACTATTTCTAATTCTAAGGGGATAGTTAATGAATGTTGTTTTTTGCAAGAAGATCAAATAAAAATTTGTAAATAAATCATTCATGTTAATGAATCAAATAACAAATCCACTGTGGAGAACCACTGTGAACACATTAAGATTTTTGTAAAATCAGGGATATGTATTGCCTTTTTGGTCTCTGTCATACTAGGAAAATCATTTATTTATTAGGGGGAAAAAACAGAAGACATTGTTACCAGCTCCCAAGACTCCATAAGCAAGATGAGGAGGTACGGTGATCTTCCTTCGCTCGTTTACACACATGCCCTGAACTCCTTTATCCAAACCTGGAATGACTTTAGATTCCACACCCACCTGCCCCACGAATGGAAAACCCTTATCCAGGCTGAGTGAGAGAGAAAGAGAGTTCCATTAGAGATGGTCACTCGAGTTGAACTCCAGATAAATTGTGAGGAAAAGGAGAAAATTTTGTCAATAATCTAGAGAAAATACAAGATTCAACATAAAACATCTAGACAAAGATTTTGTTTTTTTTTTTTTTAACACTGTCACCTGAACCTGAGGAAAATTCAAGAGGAGATAATCATAGGACAACCCTCTGCAGAAGAGAATATTCATGTTTGAACAGATAGCATCAAGCAACATAAACAACAACAACTAAGTAGAAAACTTAAAGGAAAAGAGAGGTAAAAACATTTGAAAAGACAGTGCTATTTATCTCTCATTGGATATTTGCTTGAAAGAACAGCACAGAAAGACATTTTGGACATAACAGGAATTTTGGAGAAAGAAAAAAACGTCTCGGGTTACGAGTGTAACCCCTGTTCCCTGAGTAAGGGAACGAGACGCTATGTCAGATGACGTGATGGGAACCCTCTGCATTTTGTGTTCGTGAAGCACCTCTGTATCCAACCAATGAAAAGACGTGACGTCAGAGGCGGGTGACGCCACGGATCAGGAAGCTATAAAGCACACCTGAACACAAAGCACGCCAGCTTCTGTAAAATGTCTGAAGCAAGCGCACCAGGTATGCAGGAGATACGGCCATGTGACGTAGCTTCTTGTTCCCTTACTCAGGGAACAGGGGTTACACTCGTAACCCGAAACATTCCCTTTCGTGGGAACTATTGACGCAACGTCAGATGACGTGATGGGAACGCAATCCCAACTATGCCTGGCTGCTATCTTGTAGGACCCTGGCCCCTGGAGTGATATTAAGATTAAGATTATAAAATCTGATGAAGGTGTGCTGGGATGACCATCCAGCCGCACCACAAATGTCGTCCATGGAGACTCCTGATAAGAGAGCTCTAGACGCGCCATACCTCTTGTGGAATGAGCATGCACCACTAAGGGACACGGACATCCCACTGTCTCATATGCAAGTGAGATGGCCTCGACCCCCCACTTGCTCATCCGCTGCTTAGATGCTGGGCCCCCCCTCTTAGGGGACCTGTAACATACAAACAATTGTTCTGTTTTCCTCCACAGGGCAGCTCTGTGGACATACGCATCTAATGCTCTCACTGGGCAAAGCAGATTCTTCCTTTCCTGATCCGAACTCGTAAAAGGAGGCGGGCAGAAAGCCTTGAGTACAATGGGACCTGGGACCCTCGTTGGAACCTTTGGAACATAGCCTGGTCTGGTATGCAGGAAGGCTTTTACCATACCAGGCGCAAATTCAAGACAAGATGGAGCGACTGACAGCGCTTGTAAATCACAGAATCTCTTCAGAGAAGAGACGGCCAGAAGAAAAATGGTCTTAAGTGTCAAGAACTTGTCTGACACCTCCTCTATTGGCTCGAAGGGAGCCTCAGCCAGCCCTTGGAGCACAATAGTGAGGTCCCAGGTTGGAGTTTTCGTGCGCACCACAGGTCTCAACCTGAATGCACCATGGAGGAAGCATACTACTAGGGGGTCTCGACCCAGCGAGGAGCCCCCTACAGGGATATGATGAGCCGAAATAGCGGCCACATATACTTTCAGCGTGGAAGGGGTTAAACCTTCCGAGAACTTTTCCTGAAGGAACTGAAGCACGTCAGAGACAGAAGAATGGACAGGGTCCAAATTACGTTGTCCACACCACATAGAGAACAACTTCCATTTCAAGTACAGCTTCCTCGTGGAGGGAGCTCTGGAGTGAAGGATGGTCTCCACAACCTCGGTTGGGAGACCAGTTCCTATGAGCCTCGCCCCCTCAGAGGCCAGGCCCACAGTTTTCACATTTCTGGGCGGGGATGAAGAATCGTGCCGCCCGCTTGAGACCGGAGATCCTGCCTGAGGGGAAGCTCCAAAGGAGAGCCGTGAAGTAGTGACATTATGTCCAAAAACCATATTCTGGTCGGCCAGTAAGGGGCCACCAATATTAGGTCGACCTTCTCCTGGCGAACCTTCTCCAGAACTCCCGGGAGCATTGAGACTGGGGGGAACGCATACAGACGTAGCCTCGGCCACGTCTGTAGCATGGCATCCAGCCCTAGAAGTGCTGGGTGCTGAAGTGAGTACCACAGAGGGCACTGAGCTGACTCCTCTGTGGCAAATAGATCGACTTGAGCTCGACTGAAAGTTTTCCATATCAACTCCACCACCTCAGTGTGGAGTTTCCATTCCCCCGGTCTCGCGCCCTGCCTCGACAGGGCGTCCGCTCCCACATTCAACCGCCCGGGGATGTAAGCTGCTCTCAGCGAGGTCCCTGGGACCAGAGGAGTATGCGACTGGCCAGCTTGAATAACAGGCGAGACCGCAAGCCCCCCTGATGGTTGATGTATGAGACCACCGCAGTGTTGTCCGTGCGGACCAACACATGGTGATCTCTCAGGTCTGGGAGGAAGTGTTTTAATGCAAGAAACACTGCCATCATCTCCAGCCGATTTATGTGCCAGGAGCGCTGATGGTCCTCCCAGAGACCCTGAGCCGAGCGACCACTCATGATCGCCCCCCAGCCCGTGAGGGAAGCATCTGTCGTAAGCATTACACGATGACCAGAAGTCCCCAGCACGGGTCCCTGGGATAGGAACCAAGGCTTCTTCCACATGACCAGAGCACGAAGGCATCGCGCGTGACTTTGATCATGCGAAAAGGATTTCCCATCGGGGAAAACCCCTTGGTCCTGAGCCACCACTGTAAGGGTCTCATGTGCAGGAGGCCAAAAGTAATGACGTTGGACGCAGCTGCCATCAGACCCAACAGTCTCTGAAACTGTTTTACAGGGAGTGACTGGCCTAATTTCACCCCTTTTCACAGAATGGAACTCACACGAGCAGGGGACAACTGCGCCTGCATCGTGGTGGAATCCCAGATTACACCTAAGTAGTTTGCAACCTGACTCGGGGCCAGCACACTCTTTTTGGCGTTGAGCCTCAGCCCAAGCTTCTTCATGTGCGACATAACAACATCTCGATGTTGAACTGCCAATTGTTCTGTTTGAGCTAGTATCAACCAATCGTCGATATAGTTCAGCACGCGGATGCCCTGGAGTCTCAGCAGAGCCAGTGCTGCATCCACGCACTTTGTGAACGTGCGGGGTGAGAGGGATAGGCCGAAAGGAAGAACCCTGTATTGGTAAGCTTCGCCCCCGAAAGCAAACCTGAGGAACTTCCTGTGAGAAGGATGGATGGATACATGAAAGTATGCGTCTTTCAGATCTATCGCTACAAACCAGTTCTCGGACCTGATCTGAGGGATGATCTGTCCGAGTGTAAGCATTTTGAACTTCAACTTCCTTACAGATCGATTTAACACACGTAAATCTATGATCGGACGTAATCCTCCATCCTTCTTCGGAACAATGAAGTAGCGGCTGTAAAAGCCCGACATTTTGCTGGGAGGGGGAACCCTTTCTATAGCCCCTTTTTGCAAAAGCGTTGTAACTTCTTGCTCCACCACCAGAGACTGCTCTGGGGTTACCACTGCGGGAAGCACTCCGTTGAACTTGGGCGGTCGCGAACCGAACTGAATTCTGTAGCCCTGTTCTATCATGAGTAGCACCTACTTCGAAATATTCGGGAGATTTTTCCATTCTTCCAAATATTCTACTAAGGGAACCAGTCTCTCGAGGCTGGTCTCTGGTGTTTTTTGAGCACTTGGCTCGTCTATCTGACGCGGCGCACCGGCAGACAGGCGAATCACGTGCTGGCCGACCCTCCTCGGAGGATTGGTGGAAACCGCTGTGCCCTGACTCACGCTTGGTGGCAGGGTTGACAGAACGGTCCCCTGAGGGCACCGAGGAGGACCCGATATCCGAATCCCCCAGGAGGGGGCTTCCCTCGAGAGATCCTGCACTATAAATGTCAGGACCTCTTCTTTGAAGCCTTCCGAGAGATAATGACGGTCCTCAGATCCGTCCTATCTCCGGACTTTTAAATTCCTCAGAATATTTAATGTATTCAATATTTCATTTAATCCTCAAATTAAATGCAGCCAGTTCTTATATAAATATATATTTTTTGAACGGACTGAATATATTTAGAATACAAAAAAGAATTATAGCTCGTAATAATTCGCAAGGTATTTTAGGGAAAGAGAGAAATGGAACTTCCGTCTACTCAGATCCCTTAATATATACATATATATACACATACACACACATGCATAATTACGGACACGTGATATATGCGCAGCCTCGGCAAACGCAAGACCCGAGCCGTATTTTCATTCTTGCAGACTTAATCTACGCGCTGCCTCGGCAACGCGAGATCCGAGCCATATATTCTTTAATGAAAACTCAGTCTACGCGCTGCCTCGGCAAACGCAAGATCTGAGCTATATACTTTAATGAAAACTCAATCCACACGCTGCCTCGGCAAGCGCGAGATTCGAGCTTTGCAATAGACTTTTATTCCCTCGAGAATAAAGCCAACAGGAGTGGAGCTACAAAACTCCCGCTAGTGCATACTTTTCTTCGGGACATTTTTATGAATGAACACTGTCACTGTCAGTTGTGAGCTGACGTGCATGCTCCACTCCCAGCAAACGACACATAAATCGTGTGTATCCCAACTCGCTTTGTAGTGTAGCACAGGGGGAAAATCAAACTGCTGTTCACGATTGATTTGTTATAAACGTGTGACTTTGAAACACGATATGTGTGTGTGACTGTGAGGTGGCGATCCTCAGATCGATACCACAATATCCACCTCCTCAGAGCTGGACATGTGAGTATCGGTGCCTCAACCCGGGGGAAGAAACCGCAGAGCGTGCTTCCACCTGGGAGACAGCACTGAACCTGCCAGGTGAGGGCAGAGAAAAGGCGGCACCCGTCTCTAACCCCTCTCTAACGCCCTGCCTCAGCAGAAGCGGGACCCGATCCGCGGGTAACACTCGCCATAGCACGTGTCTTTTTTATATATAAATATATGGATTGGTGTGAGATACTCTTGTCCTCAGACGAAGAGATCGTGACTTATGTGATAAGACAAACAACACCAAATAAGACACACAAGATACAGAGAGCGCATGCTGAAGACAACAGAAGCTGGCGTGCTTTGTGTTCAGGTGTGCTTTATAGCTTCCTGATCCGTGACGTCACCCGCCTCTGACGTCATCACGTTCCCATCACGTCATCTGACGTAGCGTCGATAGTTCCCACGAAAGGGAACTCTTTTTCATCTTCACAAAATCAGTGAAAAGTCATATTTTGGCTTATTATTTTTTATTATTATTATCTTCACTGAGAGAAAATAAACAAAACTCTGATAAACCTGAAAATTATTTTGGTATATATAATAATAATAATAATTTACTTTAATAATTTAATTTAGTTAATTTAACTAATAATCTAATATTCTACCATATACAATTGAATGCAGCTATTAGCTAACAACAACTTGCTTTGTTCTGGTTTCACCTCACTCCAGTCTAAATTAACTGATTTTATAAGTAGGCCTAATTACTACACATTGTCATATAAATAACCTGAAAATACTGTGGATAATTAAGGCTAAATCTTACTAAACACTTTTGGGGTAAGCACACTTACGTTCTCATTTCAGAGTTGTTCTGAGTAAATTATTTGTTATAACTGTTACACCGATTCAGATCAGTTGTTTTCATGATCAGTGGACGTGGATGCGTTGCGTGCAATTCGCGGCTGTTAGGACATTGCAAAAAGGTTTGTCAACACAGAAAACACTTCATCACTGGATAGAATTTTTTTTTTCTTAATTTATTGAAAGTGTGGTTTATGTCAGCTGCATGTGTGGGACGCCTGTCAGAGAGGTAACGTTCTTATGAGCACTATTCACACCCAGCGTTTATATAGGAATGTGAAACATGGATTCGGTCTTCCGAACTTTTAGCATCGTGCCCATTGATTTAAATTATTATGTGCAAGGAGAGAGAGCAAATACAGCGCTTAATTTGAAGACAGAGAGAGTTTGCGCACACAAGGGAGGAGCTCTCTGCTCGTTCTCTCCACCAGTTAACATGCACCCAATCACAAGCACACTAATAAACAAAAAAATAACTCACACCTACTGTCATAGGTGAAAAAACGTATCAACAAAACTAAGACCCTATGGCCAACAAAGCATTTATAATATCATGTTGAAATATTCAAGGCCTGAGATCATCTACCTTTGGCCTCAAAAGCAGAAACACAGATTTCAACAGAAATAAAAATTTCAGACATCATCATCCTGCAGGAGACATGGAGCAGAGATGGACCCACCGGCTGCCCCAAAGACTACAAACAACAAACAAAAGCGAAACACATCTTCATCTGTGTTCGCAGTCAGCCAACTAAACCCACTATCAGACCTCAGTAAAATAACCCTCTACTTAACCAGAGCAATGCCCAACCAAGAAGCATCTAAACAAACCCAGACCCTCCACTCAGAAACACGTATAAATGGAAACAAAACAGTAAAGATAAATATATAAGTACAATTACTCAACCAAAAAAGTCCTATTAGATCAATTCCTTGCCACTCCTTTTCTGCATAACAGTGAAGGTACAAACCTAGCAGTAGACAAGCTGAACAAAATATTTGAGGTCTCAGCAACATTATCAAACTTAAAAACCACAAAAAGAAAAGCAAAAAGACCACATGCCACTGAGAAATGGTTTGACAATGACTGCAAAAGACTTAGGAAAGAAGTAAGAATCCTATCAAACCAGAAACACAGAGATGCTAATAATGAGGACATCTGCCATCTCTATCATGAAAAACTTAAACAATATAGGAATACTTTAAGAAAGAAGAAAGAACAAAACACGAAAAGTCAACTCAGAGAAATTGAAGAATCCTTCGAATCCAACCACTTCTGGAAACTTTGGAACACACTAAACAAATCTTACCATCAAGAACTAGCCATCCAGAATGGAGCTGTTTGGATAAATCACTTCTCCAGCCTTTTTAGTAATATAGTCAAACAATCAGGAACAAAATGCAATGTACGAAAAACGAAGGGTTTTAGAGTCGACCATCAAAGACTACCAGAACCCCTTAGACTCTCCAATTACACTAGCTGAACTACTAGACAAAATACAAACCCTGAAAACCCAAAAAGCCTGTGGTGTTGATGGCATCCTAAAATATAAAATATACAGACCGCAAATTAAAATTAGCCATCCTCAAGCTTTTCAATATCATCCTTAGTTCAGGTATATTCCCCAACATTTGGAACAAAGGCCTAATTACCCCAATCCATAAAAACAGAGACAGATTTGACCCTAATAACTACTGTGGCATATGTGTAAACAGCAACCTATAGGTAAACTTTTCTGCAACATCCTAAACAACAGACTAGCCCATTTTCTTAGAGACAAAAATGTCCTGAGCAAGTGTCAAATTGGCTTCCAACCAAAATATCGCACATCAGACAATATATACACTCTCCATACCTTAATCGATAAGCAAATCAGCCAAAATAAAAGCAAAATTTTCTCATGCTTTATTGACTTTAAAAAAAACTTTTGACTCCATTTGGCATGAAGGTCTTTTTCTTCAATGAATCCAGTGCGGCATCAGAGGAAAAACATATGACATCATCAAATCAATGTACACAAACAACAAATTTGCTGTTAAAATTGGTAAAAAAACACACAGAATTCTTCGATCAGTGTCTTGGAGTGAGACAGGGCTGTAGCTTAAGTCCTGCACTGTTCAATATATACATAAACGAGTTAGCGAGGGCTCTGAATTAGTCTGCAGCAACAAATGCCTCCTGTTTGCTGATGATCTGGTTCTGCTGTCTCCCACTAAAGAGGGTCTACAGCAGCATCTAGACCTCCTGCACAGCTTCTGTCAGTCATGGGCCCTGTCAGTTAACCCCAAAAAGACAAAAATAATGATTTTCCGAAAAAGACCCAGCCGCCAAGACCAACATCTTAGTTTAAAATTAGACAACACGCTCCTTGAGCACACGCAGAACTGCACTTACCTTGGCATAAATATTAGCAACACAGGGAATTTTAACAAAGCTGTGAACGACCTGAGAGACAAGGCACGGATAGCTTTTTGCACTATTAAGAGAAATATCAAAATTGACATCCCAATCAGAATCTGGATAATCTGGATTCATTATATTTAATGAATTACCCATAACTCACTCTATCAAAGTTCTGTGAACCCATCCCCCTAAAACTGCAAACAGTATCCCAAACGTAGCTAACACACAGGCAGAACTAGGTGTCCTGTTACAGATACATGGTACTTTTACGATCAGAAAGAATTTTGCAGAGATTAGTGACTCTAACTTCATTCTTTATGAGAAGGACAAATAAACTCTCTTAATCCTATGTATTCTCTATATAACCACTTGGGAAATGTATAAACATGTATCCAATTTTCCCATCTCATGAGTGCCCTCCACTCTGGTTTTACATCTTCATGAAATTCAAAGATGGTACGCCAGGGCGAATCAATTCTTTTATGTAGACCTTTTTTTTGTTGAAAGCTTTTGTACATTTTTTCCCCTCCAACTTCATACAAATCTATATTTGGTACATTTTCTAAAAACACCCAATAGTATTCCCCTATATTTGGGGACAAAAAACACTTTGGAAAAGTATCTTTATCATCAGGCAGATGTTTTTAAACAAAAGGAAGAATTCAAGTCATATTTCAACAATTCAAACTGATTTAATACCTAATGAAGTTAGGCTAGTGACAATGCCCCCAAATTTTTGAGATACCCCTACCAGAGGTAGAACTAAACCCAACAATGTTTTTCCTCATCTCTAAGGTGTCCCATATATGAAATGGATTCTTGGCTAAAAATATTTTACTGCTAAGATTGTTAAATTAACAGATATTGTTATACACCCCAAAACCAAAAAAGGACTAAAATATAGCCTGTCCATATGGGAATTAAGGCATATAAACTAGTGCAGATCAATCACACAAGCTCTGAGAGCTTTGAAACATGACATGTTTGTAGTCAGGAAGTTGATTTAACTTATGCTAATATTTATGCAGAATGTTTTCATTTACTTTGTGTTTGCTTTGCCAGATATTATCATAGAAACACATATGATGACTTGTTGGAAAGGTGGGGTTGTGCTGAATCCAATAATAACAAATATGTATGATGTGTCCAAAATGAAAGAACACTGGACAAAATAGTCTCAAGTCCAAATCACATTATGAGTGGTGAGAAGAATGTTGAGAAATTCATTGTTACTGCAAAGTATGTAGGTAAGTGCTGATCTATATTTATGATACATTTAATAATTTTACATTTCATAAGGCACAGTATACTATACAATTCATATGAAACACAGATCAAATTGAATCAGGTTAACACTGGAATGGAACACCTTTATTAAAATATGAATATCCACTTGAATTTTGTTTCGGTCATTACTGAATAATGGAAAATAATTTTGTTAGCTTTTGTCTGTCCAGACCAGCAGTGGGCAGATGAGCCTACACTACTTACTTCACCCCATTGGTGTGATATTTAAGTAAATAAGAACAAGATATTAGATATATTTAGTTTTTGATTGGTCTAGTGAGTTGACTACTGTTAGGCTAATGGTAGGATCCAGCTAGCTACTTGATTGTCTTTATTGATATCTTCATAACCAGACAAGTAAATCATTACAAATATTATGTCAAATGAAAAGGCTGTCCTAGCCTAATACAAGTAGCTAAATAGCTAGTTGTAGCAACTGCTTAGCCAAGCTAAAAAAATACTTAGCCCTCTGACTAATGTTGCATGTGTAATTCCGATTTGCATTTCAATGAAAATTCTGAAATGTATATCATTTTTCCTTTTCACTAGTCTCTTGAATTATGGAGAATTTTCTTACAGAAAATGGATCCAAAGCTTTGTATAATTTGTGGGAAACATTTTGAAAAGGGCAAGAAAAAAGATCCCTATGTTCAAAACCCCAAAGTAGAAGGCCTCCAATGCGTACTTGCCCTTGCTCAGCAGAGATGATGATGTCCATAAAACTCTGGCTTCATATACAGATGACATACTTTCTTCCAAAATCAAAATTTAATATCATATATCATGTAGAGCAAACTACTGCAGTAAGACAAAAAGCAGCAGCAGCAGCAAGTTGCAGTTGTTGAGAGTGAGAGCACATCTGCACCAAGAAGGCTGAGTAGGGCTAATAGAACATCATTTAAAATATGGAGAGATTGTTTCATTTGTGGGAAGGCCAACTCTAGACCAGAACCTCTGATAGCCATTTCGACTGGTACAGGCGCAAGTACCAGAGACAAGGTCCTTCGGGCAGCTAAGTTATAGTTTTTTTAAAAGGCTCATTAAGGTCAAACTGCAATCCTGACTTCTGGTCTCCTGTTTGTGCTATGGTAAGGTGTTATCTTTCGATTTCAATCTTTGTTTCCATATAGTACAAGGTGCCATATGAAATATTTCATAATTAGATGTATCTTATATTTGAATTTCTCAACATTCTTCTCACCACTGATAATGGGCTTTGGACTAAATTATGTCAGTGTTCCATTTTCATGCATTTTGGACATCTCATACATTGAGTGACAGAACACCCTGATTTGCCATGCTATATTTACATATTTGGTATTGTTGGATTCAGCACAACCCCACCTTTCCAACAAGTCATGATATATGTTTCTATGATAATAACTGGCAAAGCAACCACAAAGTAAATGAAAACATTTTGCATAGATATTCAATTTTTGCATGTCCGCTTATTTTAGGTATGTGTTTATATGTCCCTATTTATTCCATACATCAAGTTATTCACATCCAGTCTTTTCTAGTAGTTAAATCAACTTCCTGACTACAATCATGTCAAGTTTCAAAGCTCTCAGAGCTTGTGTGATTGATCTGCACTAGTTTATATGCCTTAATTCCCATACGGACAGGCTATATTTTAGTCCTTTTTTGGTTTTGGGGTGTACAACAATCTGTTAATTTAACAATTTTAGCAGTAAAATATTTTTAGCCAAGAATCCATTTCATAAATGGGACACCTTAGAGATGAGGAAAAACATTGTTGGGTTTAGTTCTACCTCCGGTAGGGGTATCTCAAAAACTAAAGCACTTTCTGACCATTTGTCACTAGCCTAAGTAGCCACATTTTCTACATTTTTAAAATTTGAACCACACATTAAAACACCCCAATGTTGCAATCTTGGATTTAATAAAGACATCATTTGATAGTCCAGATGGGCGCCGTTATTCATGGGTTCTTCCAATAACCAAAAAAGAGAATCCATACTCTCAAATCTTTTCACTTTAAAAAGGTCCCATATTTTAAACCCTTTTTATTTTAAAAAAAAAAAAAAAAAAAAAATTAAGCCTCGATGTATTAATTATTTTTGGATCCATCAAAAATAACTGCTTATCTAAACAGAGATCATCAACAGATTTAAGAATTGCACAGGCCACTGATTTCCAAGCAAAGTTCTCTGAACTGATGAGAAAACGTATGAATTGTAGCTGAAAGGCTTTAGTCCTACTTTGTACATGAATAAGTTCTTGGCCTACTTTTTTTTTTTAAATACAAAATTGTCAGGATTTTGCAGGAGTGAGGACCCAGGCGCAGAATGAGCAATAAAGGGATTTATTAACAACACTAAAGACAGGGCACAACAGGGAGATATAGGCGTGAACCAGTCAAACAGCAGGGCAGGGCAGATGACACAACGACAGGCAGGGTTGATGACCACTGACACAGTCCAAGTTGGTGAAGAAAGAACCAGAGGCTTGACAAGAGAGTTGACTGCTGTTAAGGTGAACACATGGTGAACACACAAACCAGCAAAGACATGAGGGAAGGAAGCACAATATAAAGGGACCAAAGCACACAAGGTTCAAGTGAGCACAATGAGTGAATTGTGGACTAGGACTAGACTGGACTAAACAAAGGGGCGTGGTGAAAGCAAACTAGGAGGCAGGACAAGAGGAGCACATGGCAAACACAAACAAAGACAAAGCCATTTGCTGAAAAACACCACAAACAGAGACATGGAACAAAAACAGACAAGGCTGCCAGGGCAGAACCCTGACAGTACCCAAAACTCGAAGTTCTGGGGCATCCAGGAAACAGGGGGCAGGACTAGAAGGGAGGGAAAGAGTCCAGGGGAATAGTTTGGGGCCGACCAGGGAGAAGCTGACTTGGGAAACACATAATAACTAGGCAATGCTGAGGGCAGGATGGGAGGGGTGGGAACAGACTTGGTGGTGTTCCTGGGAAGATGGGCTTGCTCCAATGGTCGTAGCTTGAAAATGGACTCGGGAGCGCCCTCCTGGGCTGCACTGGCGTGCTCAGGGACTGACTCGGGAGCGCCCTCCTGGGCTGCACTGGCGTGCTCAGGGACTGACTCGGGAGCGCCCTCCTGGGCTGCACTGGCGTGCTCAGGGACTGACTCGGGAGCGCCCTCCTGGGCTGCACTGGCGTGCTCAGGGACTGACTCGGGAGCGCCCTCCTGGGCTGCACTGGCGTGCTCAGGGACTGACTCGGGAGCGCCCTCCTGGGCTGCACTGGCGTGCTCAGGGACTGACTCGGGAGCGCCCTCCTGGGCTGCACTGGCGTGCTCAGGGACTGACTCGGGAGCGCCCTCCTGGGCTGCACTGGCGTGCTCAGGGACTGACTCGGGAGCGCCCTCCTGGGCTGCACTGGCGTGCTCAGGGACTGACTCGGGAGCGCCCTCCTGGGCTGCACTGGCGTGCTCAGGGACTGACTCGGGAGCGCCCTCCTGGGCTGCACTGGCGTGCTCAGGGACTGACTCGGGAGCGCCCTCCTGGGCTGCACTGGCGTGCTCAGGGACTGACTCGGGAGCGCCCTCCTGGGCTGCACTGGCGTGCTCAGGGACTGACTCGGGAGCGCCCTCCTGGGCTGCACTGGCGTGCTCAGGGACTGACTCGGGAGCGCCCTCCTGGGCTGCACTGGCGTGCTCAGGGACTGACTCGGGAGCGCCCTCCTGGGCTGCACTGGCGTGCTCAGGGACTGACTCGGGAGCGCCCTCCTGGGCTGCACTGGCGTGCTCAGGGACTGACTCGGGAGCGCCCTCCTGGGCTGCACTGGCGTGCTCAGGGACTGACTCGGGAGCGCCCTCCTGGGCTGCACTGGCGTGCTCAGGGACTGACTCGGGAGCGCCCTCCTGGGCTGCACTGGCGTGCTCAGGGACTGACTCGGGAGCGCCCTCCTGGGCTGCACTGGCGTGCTCAGGGACTGACTCGGGAGCGCCCTCCTGGGCTGCACTGGCGTGCTCAGGGACTGACTCGGGAGCGCCCTCCTGGGCTGCACTGGCGTGCTCAGGGACTGACTCGGGAGCGCCCTCCTGGGCTGCACTGGCGTGCTCAGGGACTGACTCGGGAGCGCCCTCCTGGGCTGCACTGGCGTGCTCAGGGACTGACTCGGGAGCGCCCTCCTGGGCTGCACTGGCGTGCTCAGGGACTGACTCGGGAGCGCCCTCCTGGGCTGCACTGGCGTGCTCAGGGACTGACTCGGGAGCGCCCTCCTGGGCTGCACTGGCGTGCTCAGGGACTGACTCGGGAGCGCCCTCCTGGGCTGCACTGGCGTGCTCAGGGATGGCCTCCGTGGCCATGACAGGCTAAATGGGAGTCTTTGAAATGGCCTCCGTGGCCAAATTGATGAGAGCAGGCTGCTCTGGAATGGCCTCCGTGGGTATAACATGACTAACAAGAACAACCTCAATGGGCTTGACATGATTGGCAGGAATTCTCTCACTGGGCAAGTCATGACTGGTGAAAAGCTCAGAGGTGGCCTCCATGGCCATAACGGGCAGATCAAGACACCCGGAAATGGCCTCCGTGACCTGGTCCAGAGCAGCTTCTTGGGAAGTAACATGACTGGCAGGGTCGGTTTCTGTGGGCATGACTTGACTGGATAATATCCCTGGAACGGTCTCTGTGGCTTTAGCAGGCAGACACGGACACTCTGGAAGGGCCTCTGTGGCCACAACAGGTATGGCTTCTGAAAGCATGACATGACAAGCAAGTTTGGTTTCTGTGGGCACTACAGCACTGGTTAGCGGTTCTGAGGTGGCCGCCTTGGCCATATCAGGCAGGGTGAGATGCTCTGGAATGGCCTCTGTGGCCAGGTCAAGAACAGTTTGTGGAGGTAGCCATGCCGACTTGAATACACACCTTGGACAAGACAGGACTGGTAAGTGATTCAGGCAGTGCAGTCTCAGGTTCTCTCAACAAGGGCATTGCTGGTGAAGTGAGTGGCTTAGGGTTTGGTTCCAGACTAAATATTTCTGGAACCACTGAATACAGGACCAACCGAGTCAGGTCCTCCTGGACCATAGGATAAAGGACCTCTTGACTCAGACTCTCCTGGACCAGGGACCTCTTGACTTGGGCCCTCCTGGACAAATGGGTTTAAGCTCTCCTGACTATGGTCCTCCAGGACCACTGGACTAGGGACCTTCAGAATCAGGTCTTCCGGTACCACTGAACTCTGGGGCACCCAACTAGAGCCCTCCTGGGCCAATGGATTAGAGACCTCTGTACTCTGGCCCTCCTGGACCAGTGGGCTTAGGACCTCTGGAAGAGCATTTGACTGCACAACATGCACCCTCCTTTTCTTACACTTCCGGGGGCACAAAAGTGCATGACTGGCCATTTCTTTGGTGACTGCCACCTTCTTGATCGACTCTGGAATGCCTGACATTAACTGGACGGGCTCTGGGATGAC
Source organism: Chanodichthys erythropterus (assembly GCF_024489055.1). NCBI lineage: Eukaryota > Metazoa > Chordata > Actinopteri > Cypriniformes > Xenocyprididae > Chanodichthys > Chanodichthys erythropterus. The sequence goes on from NC_090235.1 coordinate 38,238,162, forward strand.
TTGAATTGACTCGGTGGAAACAGAGACTGATGCAGCAGCTTTTGCTGCCCTCCTCCTTCCCAGTCTGTGCTTTAACGTGGGAGTCAGAGGAGGATCTTGAACTTGACTCAACGAGGGATGGATGGCGGTATGGTCACTGCTGCAGGCTGACTCTGGTGGTGTGAGTATCTGCCGGTCCTTGCGGTGGTGGAAATACTTGGATCAATTAAAGATTCTGGACTTCTGGAATTTTTCCATCTCCCACTGTGGTAGGGGGTCATCCAAACAAAGGTTAAAAGCATCCTTAAGGGCCCAATCATTGTACTCCAGGCCCTCAGCCATGGTCCAAAAGAACTGTACAAAGGACACCACATGCCGGCCATGCTGGCGAAGCGATGCCAACCCCTGTTGGAGTGCAAGTCTCTCTTGGGCAGTCGCGGGGAGAACTACACGGATGCTTATTGCTGGGTCCGGTCTTGGCTGGTTTGTTCTGTCAGGATTTTGCAGGAGTGAGGACCCAGGCGATTTATTACTATAAAAGGGATTTATTAACAACACTAAAGACAGGGCACAACAGGGAGATATAGGCGTGAACCAGTCAAACAGCAGGGCAGGGCAGACGACACAACGACAGGCAGGGTTGATGACCACTGACACAGTCCAAGTTGGTGAAGACAGAACCAGAGGCTTGACAAGAGAGTTGACTGCTGTTAAGGTCCTTGCTACCAGGCAGAGGAGTCAGTGGCCAGGAAACTCAGGATACTGGGCAGAGGAGGGCAGGAACAGACAAGACTCAAACAATAGACAAGACACAAGACAAACAGGCAAGGCACAAAAGAGGGTTAATAAAATAAAACATGAGGCAACAAATTCTGAAGCTGAAAACTAAGACTAGAGAAAGAAAATAAAAGTAAATGATTGAAACTAGCAAACACAAAGTAAAGCAAGAGAACACCCTTGCATGAAACTAAAATAAATAAAGGATTAGTTCAAAAACAAAAGAAAACAAAAAATTAAGCTTTGGAGAACTAGAGCAAATATAGAATTTATCAAGAAAGAAAGTCAGATAAGGAAAGCTAAATCTAATCACTGAATGACAGGATCTATGAGCACAATGCACATGGTGAACACACAACAAACCAGCAAAGACATGAGGGAAGGAATCACAATATAAAGGGACCAAAGCACACAAGGTTCAGGTGAGCACAATTAGTGAAACGAGGACTAGACAGGACTAAACAAAGGGGCGTGGTGAAAGCAAACTAGGAGGCAGGACAAGAGGAGCACATGGCAAACACAAATAAAGACAAAGCCATGTGCTGAAAAATAACACAAACATAGAGACATGGAACAAAGACAACACAGATAAGGCTGCCAGGGCAGAACCCTGACACAAAATGTTGTGTGGTATCCAGTGTAAAAAAGTCCAATAAAACAGACTGGATTTTTCCAAGTAAATAAGCCGGTGGATCAATGCAAGCCATCCGGTGCCTCAAAGAGGAAGCCACCAAATTGTTAATAACCAAAATACGTCCTCTATATGATAAATTTGGTACAACTCATTTCCATTTTTCAAGTCAGCCCTTAAGCTTTTCAACTGTTCCCATGCAATGTTTTTGAGCTGTTGTCTCATTACCTAAGTATACTCCCAAATATTTCAAACCAACTTTTGTCCAACATAAACCATCTGGAAGATTTGGTACTCTAATTTTCCATTCACTTGTCAAGACTGCTTCACTTTTATTCCAGTTAATTTTTGCATAGGAAATTAAACCAAAATCTTTTAATGTCTTTAGTAATAAGTCTACATCATTCTGCTTATTGATCATTATAATAACATCATCTGCATATGCAGACAGACATAAAGTAGTATTACAATTTGGTAAAGACACCCCTTCTAAAACTCTCCTTAAAACACTTAAAAGTGGTAGTATTTTAGTAACCCTGACAGAGAACAACCCTGTCATACACCACGACACACTTTAAAAGGGTGCACATGAGCCACCATTAAAGGTGCCATCGAATGTTTTTTACAAGATGTAATATAAGTCTAAGGTTTCCCCTGAATGTGTCTGTGAAGTTGCAGCTCAAAATACCCCATATATATATATATATATATATATATATATATATATATATATATATATATATATATATATATATATATATATATATTTTAAACTGCCTATTTTGAGGCATAATTAGAAATGCGCCAATTCATGCTGTGGCCCCTTTAAATCGCACACTCTCCGCCCCCTCCTGAGCTCTCGACTCTATCACTGCATAAACAAAGTTCACACAGCTAATATAACCCTCAAAATGGATCTTTACAAAGTGTTCATCATGCAGCATGTCTAATCGCGTAAGTATGGTATTTATTTGGATGTTTACATTTGATTCTGAATGAGTTTGATGGTGCTCCATGGCTAACGGCTAATGCTACACCAAGGCTGCCAACTCTCACACATTCAGCGTGAGACTCATGCAATTGACCCAATTCTCACGCACTCACGCCACACCCCCATATTCTCACGCAGACTCGTGCAGCAGTGAGGGAAAAAAAATGATCTCCCGCATGATCTCGCAAAGCAACGCGCAGAGAGACCAGACAGACAGTGTACAGACTAGTGAGTTTTTTGTGACAATTGTGAGGGAAATACACAATTTATTCCCATAAACTGCGGTTGTAGACACCCGTTCTCCCTCCCATCTGCACCGTGTGAATTGTGAACGCAGGCAGGTCAGTGAGTTACAGGGCGCTCTGTGACTCCGTCCAGTTTAGGCTAGTAACTAATAGGCCTATGCTGTTATATAGTTTATAGGGGTGTGACGAGCGGGACTAAATTGTGACGAGATTTCTCGTCGAGGCGAAAAGTAGTCTCGTGATGTTGCCATGACAGAGTGTTAAAAGGATGATTAGGAAAGAATATGCCACCGCTTCGTTTACATTACGCCTACAATGTCGTTTTGCTTTGTATTTAAATAAAAAACATTTAATTCAGTCGGATAACGGTCGCCGCCGCTCCATATTCACAGAGTGCGCGCGATCACGAAAGTGAACGTAAACGTGAGCGCGCATTCAAACATGATTTCAGTACCACGCATTTTGAAAGCGGCTCCCTGATGAATGCAGATATCTCTCAATATGAAAGCTATTTTAGGCTGGGCAGTGTAGTTGTAACCATCTCTTAGCTCTGCATATGCAGACAGACATAAAGTAGTATTACAATTTGGTAAAGACACCCCTTCTAAAACTCTCCTTAAAACACTTAAAAGTGGTAGTATTTTAGTAACCCTGATAGAGAACAACCCTGTCATACACCACGACACACTTTAAAAGGGTGCACATGAGCCACCATTAAAGGTGCCATCGAATGTTTTTTACAAGATGTAATATAAGTCTAAGGTTTCCCCTGAATGTGTCTGTGAAGTTGCAGCTCAAAATACCCCATATATATATATATATATATATATATATATATATATATATATATTTTTTTTTTTAAACTGCCTATTTTGAGGCATAATTAGAAATGCGCCAATTCATGCTGTGGCCCCTTTAAATCGCACGCTCTCCGCCCCCTCCTGAGCTCTCGACTCTATCACTGCATAAACAAAGTTCACACAGCTAATATAACCCTCAAAATGGATCTTTACAAAGTGTTCATCATGCAGCATGTCTAATCGCGTAAGTATAGTATTTATTTGGATGTTTACATTTGGAAGTGAGGCACAGCTCACTTCCGGTTCAACGCTGCTCAACGCTGCTGCCTGCCAGCTGTCTGATCTACGCTCGGAGCTTCGTTGAGTTTATCCTAAATCCTTCTCTTTATTCCTATTCACATAATATAACTTTCTTATTTTTCACTAGATTACTTAACCTATTGCATAGTATTACTAAACGGAACGATTTATTACTAGCAATCCACCAGCGTAATCACCTAGTGTTAGCCATAGCCTGCTAGCTACCGTCTACTTTCTTTTTTTCCTCTAAACCAACCTTCCTTGTCGATTGAATGGCGGATTTATCCGATGTATGTTATTCTGATCTGTCCTCGCCAGATCGGGAAGCTGTGGAGACGTTGCTGCCCGGCATTCATCGATCCACCGCGAGGTACAGCGCCCCGCACATCACCCTCGCCCCAGACACCGGCAAGTGACCGAGACATCCAGCCAGCGAGTCCCGTGTGCGTTGCAGTTTTTCGGACGGCGTTCATCAAACACACGGTCAGTCATGTCCGACGATTATCATGTGTAGTAAATGCAACATGTACAGCTTAGCTCTTTCTGTCAGCAGTGAGACTTACACATGTGATAAATGCAGGGATATTGTCAGGCTGACAGAGAGAATCTCAGAATTAGAGACACGCATCCAAACTTTAATTGAGGATAGTGAGAATGAAAGGGCCTTAGATACTGCTTTGGATGCGACTAGCCTAGTAAACACTACACATTCGGTTCCGGTTGTAGAAGCCACGCAGCAGGCTAACTGGGTGACTGTGAGGTGGCATAATGGCAAGAACAAACACCACTCTTCCGTTCCGATTAGAACATCAAACAGGTTCTCCCCACTCAGTGACGCACCCACTGAGAATCCTGGAAAGTGCCCTAGTAATTGGCGATTCTATTACACGGAACGTGAAAATAGAGACACCAGCCACCATAGTCACATGTTTGCCGGGGGCCAGAGCACCTGACATCAAAGCAAATTTAAAAGTGCTGGCTAATGCTAAATGTAAATATTCTAAAATCATTATCCACGTCGGCACAAATGATGTTCGACTTCGCCAGTCGGAGATCACTAAAATTAACATTAAAGAGGTGTGTGAACTCGCAAATTCAATGTCAGCAAAAGTAATTTGTTCTAGCCCTCTTCCTGTTCGTCGGAGTGATGAGATAGTTAGCAGGTTATCATCACTCAATGGCTGGCTGTCTAAGTGGTGTGCGCAGAATAATATAGGTTTCATAGACAATTGGAAAAGCTTTTGGGGCAGACCTGATCTGTTGAAAAGAGATGGTATTCATCCCTTCCGGGATGGTGCTGCTCTTCTCTCTAGAAATTTGGCAAATAGTCTTAGAGCTGAAACATGACAAACCAGGGCCCAGATCAGGACGCAGACAAACTGGCTAAACCGACCGTCTGCTAGCCGCCTCACGTCACAGAACTCAGATAATTCACAGCACATAGAAACACTTTCACCTAGATATTATCACATAGAGACTGTGTCTGTACCTCGAACTAGTAAATGCAAAAAACTTCCGAAACCTTTTAAGGGTAAAAATTTAATTGATGTTCAAAAAATGAAAATCACAGATAAATCAGATAAACAAATGATAAAGCTTGGGTTACTGAATATTAGATCTATTTCTTCAAAAGCACTTATTGTAAATGAAATTATCACAGACAATAAACTAGACTTGCTGTGTTTGACAGAAACCTGGCTAAAACCAGACGATTACATTACTTTAAATGAATCTAGTCCTCAAGGTTATGATTATCGACAACAATCCTCGACAGAAAGGCAAAGGGGGAGGTGTTGCTGTAATTTATAGTAATTTATTCAGAATCATTCAAAAGAATTTCAAATATAATTCCTTTGAAGTGATGGTGCTTTATGTAACATTATGTAAGTTGACATTTGTGCTGGCTACTGTATACAGGCCACCAGGGCACCATACTGACTTTATCAAAGAATTTGCTGAGTTTCTATCAGAGTTAATACTGGCTGCGGATAAAGTCCTTGTTGTTGGTGATTTTAATATCCATGTAGATAATAATAAAGACGCATTTGGATTGGCATTTGCAGATATTTTAAACTCTATTGGAGTTAGACAACACGTGTCAGGACCCACTCATTGTCGTAATCATACCCTAGATCTAATACTGTCGCATGGAATAGATATTGATGCTGTTGAAATTCTACAGCAGAGCGATGATATATCAGATCATTATTTAGTCTCGTGTATAATACAATTAGCCAAGGCTACAAAACCACCACCCAGCTACAAATATTGTAGAACAATCACGTCTGCCACTAAAGATTGCTTTATAAATAATCTCCCTGAGCAGTTTCATCGCCTTAGTATACCTGACAACTTAGAAGAACTCGATGCTGCAACAGAAACTATTGGCTCTCTCTTTTCCAGCACATTAGATGCAGTCGCTCCTTTACATCTAAAGAAGATTAAGGAAACTAATCCAACGCCGTGGTATGATGAGCACACTCGGGCTCTAAAACGAGCTGTTAGAAAAGCTGAACGTAGTTGGAAGAAAACAAAACTAGAAGTTTTTCGCCTTTCGTGGAAAGAAAAAATGATTGAGTACAGAACAGCCATAAGAAATGCTAGATCTACTTATTTTTCAAATCTCTTAATAGAAAACAAACATAATCCTAGGTATTTATTTGACACAGTGGCTAAATTAACTAGAAACAGAGATTCAACTGCTGACGTTTCCATAGAGCACAGCAGTAATGACTTTATGAACTTCTTTACTTGCAAGATTGATAATATTAGAGAGAAAATTATAAACATGCAACCGTCTACAGTTTCGCTTCAGACAGTGCACTGTAGTGTCCCTGAGGTAAAACTAGAATCATTCGCCGCTATAGGAGAGGAAGAATTATCTAAACTTATCAAATCATCAAAATCAACGACATGTATGTTAGACCCAATGCCGACTAAACTACTGAAAGAAATGCTTCCAGAGGTCGTAGGTCCACTTCTTGATATAATTAATTCATCTTTAACACTAGGACACGTGCCAAAAACCTTTAAGCAGGCTATTATCAAACCTCTTATTAAAAAGCCTCAACTAGATCCGAGAGATTTAGTAAATTACAGGCCAATCTCGAATCTACCTTTTCTGTCAAAGATACTAGAAAAGGCAGTTTCAACACAACTGTGTTCCTTTTTAGAAAGAAATGGAATCTGTGAGGATTTCCAGTCAGGATTTAGACCATACCATAGTACTGAGACTGCTCTCGTTAGAGTTACAAACGATCTACTCCTATCATCCGATCGTGGCTGTATTTCTCTATTAGTGTTATTAGATCTCAGTGCTGCTTTTGACACTATCGATCATAACATTCTTTTAAAAAGACTTGAAAACTATATTGGCATTAGTGGAATTGCTTTGGCATGGTTCAAATCATACTTATCTGACCGTTATCAGTCTGTGGTAGTTAATGAAGAGATGTCGTATCGATCACAGGTTAAATATGGGGTACCACAAGGCTCAGTATTAGGACCGTTGCTTTTCACTCTGTACATGCTGCCCTTAGGAGAGATAATTAGGAAGCATGGTGTTAGTTTTCACTGCTACGCTGACGATACTCAGCTCTATATTTCCTCGCGCCCTGACGAAACCTACAAATTCACAAAACTAACAGAATGCATAGCTGACATTAAAAACTGGATGACAAGAAATTTCTTATTATTAAATTCAGAAAAAACTGATATCCTAATCTTTGGACCAAAAACTTCCTCACGAAAAAACCTTGAATACTCTCTAACACTTGACGGGTGCTCCATTAAACCTTCGTCCTCAGTTAGGAACCTGGGTGTGCTCTTTGATACCAATCTTTCATTTGAAAGTCATGTTTCTAGTATCTGTAAAACCGCCTTCTTCCATCTAAAAAATATATCTAAATTACGACATATGCTCTCAATGACAAATGCGGAACAGTTGGTTCATGCATTTATGACCTCAAGACTAGATTATTGTAACGCTCTACTGGGTGGTTGTTCTGCTCGGCTTTTAAACAAACTACAGTTGGTCCAAAATGCGGCAGCTAGAGTTCTTACTAGAACCAGAAAGTATGACCATATTAGCCCAGTTCTGTCAACATTACATTGGCTCCCTATTAAACATCGTATAGATTTTAAAATCTTGCTACTTACTTATAAAGCTCTAAATGGTTTATCTCCCCAGTACCTAAGTGAGCTCTTAATGCATTATAGTCCTTCACGTTTATTGCGATCTCAGAATTTAGGCCAGTTGATAATACCCAGAATATCCATATCAACTGAAGGCGGCAGATCCTTTTCCTATTTAGCACCTAAACTCTGGAACAATCTTCCTAGCATTGTTCGGGAAGCAGACACACTCTGTCAGTTTAAATCTAGACTAAAAACACATCTCTTTGCTCTTGCATACACATAACACATTATCAATACATTAACATTTTTCAAATCCGTTAAAGGATTGTTACGCTGCAATAATTAGGTCGGCTGGAACCGAGAACATTTCCTATAACACTAGATATACCTGTACATCAGAATAAGAATGGCATCTACGCTAATATCTGTCTCTCTGCTTATCCTGAGGTTTGTCGGGTGCTGGATCCAGGCCGTATCCAGATCAGATGGAGAACCTGCGTCTGGACCTGACTACAACGTAGCCCAGGAGACAATGGGCCTAAAGATCCAATTCTGGCTGCATCTATAATTCAGATTTTTAATCCCCGTATCCGCTTACATATATTTACATATAATCGATTTTTAATCTCTATAATAAAAATGTACAATTCAGATTTTGATCTCCATATACATTTACATATATATATCTTCAAAGGGGTTTTTTCCCTCCTAGGACTTTTTTCCCAGTGCTAGCACGCTGGGTTTTTCTCCTAGGGGGTTTTTTCCACCCCTGGAAGTCAGCCGACATTGGCTTAATGTAGCACCATCTTGTATATGTTACATATTACCACACTTGTTTGTACAGTTTTAACCACTTCCCTTTTTTTTCTGTGCTTCTAATATGTAAAGCTGCTTTGAAACAATTACCAATTGTAAAAGCGCTATATAAATAAATTTGACTTGACTTGACTTGACTCTGTATCAAAGAAAAATTTGGTCTTATTTGCACTTTGAATATTGAGAGAGTGAGATTATGGTTGCATTTATTGTAAACTAAAGTGTTACCATAAAAATGATTAACAGTTTTCTCTTAATCTTATTAAGCACAAACAATAAGGTTTCATTTGTTAACATTAGTTAATGCACTGTAGACTATCATGAACTAACAATGAATGACTATTTTTTATTAACTAACATAAACAAAGATTAATAAATACTGTAGCAAAGATATTGCTCATTGTTAGTTGATGTTGGTTAATACATTAATGTTAATAAATGAGACCTTATTGTAAAGTTGTTACCATTTTTATTCATACTGTTTTTATTTCTATGATCAGTTTGTTGAAAGGAGTTCAGTTAGGAGGTCAAACGTTGTAGAAGCTCATAAATCATGTACTGTAAGGTCTGAAGAGACTGAAATCATACAGAAGAGAAGTCAGTCAGTTGAGTTAGTGGCAAAACCTTTTACAGTGTTTGAGTATTGTTGTCTTTTACTGCGTATGATAATTCACAATCAGAAAGTAGAACTGAAATGACATTCATTACAAGATGAGTAGTTAAAACATTTCAAATACACCTCCTGCAGACTATTTTTTCTAGTCTTGTATTTCGCCATCTTGTCTCGAGTCTCGTGAGATACCCGTTTTGTCACACCCCTAATAGTTTATATAGAATTAAGTTAGCATTAGCAGAGTTGTCTGTTTTGCAGCACTGATCAGTTATTTTACATAACTTTATCATAAAAAAACAGTACAAAAGCAAGCCACGCCCCTCCGTAAGCCCCTCCCCCATAACACAGCCCGCCCCCAAAATCTCACTCTAAGCTGAACTCAAAAGTTGGCAGCCCTGGCTACACTGTTGGAGAGATTTATAAAGAATGAAGTTGTGTTTATGCATTATACAGACTGCAAGTGTTTAATGAAAATAGCGACGGCTCTTGTCTCAGTGAATACAGTAAGAAACTATGGTAACTTTAACCACATTTAACAGTACATTAGCAAACATGCTAACGAAACATTTAGAAAGACAATTTACAAATATCACTAAAAATATCATGTTATCATGGATCATGTCAGTTATTATCGCTCCATCTGCCATTTTTCGCTGTTGTCCTTGCTTGCTTACCTAGTCTGATGATTCAGCTGTGCACATCCAGATGTTAATACTGGCTGCCCTTGTGTAATGCCTTGATCATGGGCTGGCATATGCAAATATTGAGGGCATACACCCCGACTGTTACGTAACAGTCGGTGTTATGTTGAGATTCGCCTGTTCTTCAGAGGTCTTTTAAACAAATGAGATTTATATAAGAAGGAGGAAACAATGGAATTTGAGACTCACTGTATGTCATTTCCATGTACTGAACTCTTTTTATTCAACTATGCCGAGGTAAATGCAATTTTCAATTCGATGGCACCTTTAACCTTCAGAATACTCTCAATATCACAATATAAGACTTAAATGTAAGCTAAAATTAAGTTAAAACCAAAAGCCTGACGAGTTTTCCACAAATAATTGTGTTCTACATGATCAAAGGCTTTTTCTTGATCTAAGGAAATCAAGCCTATGTCAAGACCAAACATGTTAGATACATCAAACAAATCTCTAATTAAATGAATGTTATCAAAAAATTGGCACACAATACAACTAGTCAGGATGGATGACTTCATCTAAAACTTCACCCAAGTGGGTAGCCAGTACTTTAGATAGTAGTTTATAATCACAAAACAATAAAGGGTCTCCAATTTTTTATATCACTCAAATTACCTTTCTTATGCAAAATGGTCAAAATAGCTCTTCTACAGCTCTTTGGTAAAAGACCTTTGGTTAAGCTATCATTAAGAACAGCTAACTTCTCCTATAACAGACCAAAAAGTTCTGTAAAACTCAACCAGGATTCCATCTATTCCAGGGACTTTACCATTTTCCATGCCCTAAAGAGCTTTAAATAATTCTCCCAGACCAATATGTTTTGAGAGTGTCACATTTGCTTTTTTTTTGACACTTTAGGTAACTTTTCAAAGAAAAAATGCTCTTTATACTCAGACTTATAAAGTTTTTCATAAAAACTAACTGCCCTTTCTCTTATTTCTTTAGAATCTGACAACAAAGATCCAGACTCAGAAAATAATGAATGGATAAAACGTTTTTGGCCATTCTTCTTTTCCAAATTTTTAGAATATACATCCATCTGTTCTAAAGTCTTAAAACACGATCTGACCAGTGCACCCTGTGCCTTCATCTCTTGCAAGTCAGACAACGCTGTTTTCTTAAAAAAAAAAAAAAAAAAAGAGAGAGTCAATAAAAGCTTGATTTCCACTTAATTGTGCCATATCTTGAAGTTTCAAAATTTCAGTTTCTAAAACTCTTTTAAACTTAACTGTCTTTCTTGTGATATTTTGAGTATACTGTTATTGAGTATTTTTTTTAAACTTTGCCAAAAAAATAAAACCCTGGAGACCTCCGCACCCATCTTTACGATGGTTACTTACAAAACATACACATTCGATGACAGTGAGCTGAATTACACACGGGACTGAAATGGTAGCTAACAATGACATCTGTATCATTAATTTTGATCATGGCTTGTCTTGAAAAACGAAGACAATTTGACGTTCGTCGTAGGAGAAGTCACACTGGAGGATTGTGCGCCAAATCTTCTGACACTGGCAGAATTTCGTCGGAGGTCAAATTTGATCCCAACGGTCATTAATCGGCCGTCGGTGAACATGTCAAACTAGCGATCAAAGACAACAGATTTTAGGCTAGGATTATAGGAATCATTTAAAAAAAAAAAACACTGTAATGCACAATCAGTTTAAAGGGGAAAATATTGTCCTTTAATGGAAAAGGTGTGATTGCAGCAGTCTAAGTGGAAGAGAAGGGGTATGCAGAAGAATGTTAAATGCCTCAGGGTGTACGCGACTGTAAAATGTTTGGGAACCACAGTTGTAGAGAATTTAAAAACGTAATAATGCAAAAAATAATAATGCAAGATTATTATTTTAGAATCTAAGATATGCTGTCTCTTACATCACATAAATTATCAATAGTTATGTACGAAGGTCTTGAAGAGGATTCTTTTTTTTTCTGTCTCTGTCTTGACTGTCTCATTTGGACTCGGACTTGACTTGGAATCGAACCTTTTGGACTTGGACTTGACTTGGACTTGAACCTCTTTGGACTCGGTCTTGACCTGGACTCGAACCTTTTGGACTTGGACTTGACTTGGACTAGACAAAGGTGGACTTGACTACAGCCCTACTTTCATCCTCTTTACATCATCCCTGGCTCCGTTTACATTTAAAGATGCAATATGGATAATTGCCATGAGTAAAGAAAAAAAAAAAAAGAAACAAAAATTAAGCCATACAGAGACACACAACCATTAAGGATAAAAGAATTATGCCACTTTGTCATCATTATTATTCAGCTGGTTTTGGATTTTTTAGACAAATTTTTTCAGTTGATATACTTCTTCATCCAGAAAGCAACCTTCACTCATTAGACTCTTAGTGCTTTCCACAAACCGTTTCAGGTCGGGGAAGAAATCAGCAATCTGTACTCCTCTCTGATTTTTTTGTCACCTTCAAAAACTTCTTAATTTCATCAGCACTGTAATCGTCACATTTCCATTCACTTTGTGAACAACTTGAAGTACTAGAGTCAGAAAGTTCACTTTCACTTTCAATATTATCTGTATCATTCTTCTGTTCTTTTCTTACTTGTTTTGATCCTTCTTCTCTGTCTTTCTTTTTCCTTTTAAGAGGAGTTTTGAAGACAGCTTGACCCACACAAATTTACATGATCTGGTGTAGACTCTATATCAGATAAACAATTCATTGAACTGTTTCATGTCTCCATCAATTCTGTAACAACAGCTTCTTTAATCAAGCTCACATTTGACCTTGCTTGATCTTCACCAGCCGAATCATCCATGATTTCAATCATGGTTTGAACAGTTTCAACAGTTTGCTCACAAGGCACCTTGTTTGTTATGCACTTTACACTCTGTACTGGACTCATAGATACTGACACAGATGTACCAGCAGCACTTTTTCCATCTTGCACCACTCTCTAATCCATCACATCTTGCTTTATGCATGTACCCCCATTCTTGGGACAGGCACAAGCCAAATGTCCGGTTTTGCCACATCCAAAACACTTCATTGTATCAGTAGATACATAGTCGAAGTCATCAAATCTGAACTTCAGATTTAAATTCAGTTCTGTTCTGTTCTCACTCAAAATCATATATGTGAATCTCCTAAAAGACACCACATGTTTGATCAACTGCTCCCAATCACGATCTTTTTCACTGGAGCAACCAATTTTCCAAAATGTGACAATTCTTTAACCAAAGCCTCATTTTTAATGAAATGTGGGATATTTGACAGAATAACTTTTTTCGCAGGGGTAGAAAGAGGAAACACAGGTGTAAAAAGGACACAAATTACAACTCCTCTTACTACAACATCATTGGCATTTTCTACAGTGTTCAAAAAAACAAACAACTGCATTACTCATCCTTGATGCTGCTAAAAAGCTCCAACAACCTCTCCGATAGCCAAAATACAATCTTCCACGCTTGCAGCAGCCACTACTTTAAGTCCATGGCGCCGGGTTAACCAACTGAACGAGTCAACACTTTGGGCCGCCATGCCTCCAGTGAAACACTGACGAAAAAAAATCCCCAAAATAATATGATATTTTATCTAATCAATGTAGGGATGGGTAGTTCGATACCCAGTGTCAACACACGTCTCGAGTTTTCGACACACTAGTGCTCCGAAACAGTGTTCCGGAACATTGCTTGAAATGAGGCTGTCACGTGACCTGTGGAAATTAAGCTTCGTTACCTCAGTGACATGTCACGTCGGCACAAATAATATTCTTGAATAAAAATATGAAATTGCATTTGCACGTTTTTTTTTTTTTTTTTTTTTTTAATGTGCGTGTTTTGTAAGGAACACACAAAAAATGGTGCAATGAAAAAAACACAGATCTATTTAGAAGGTGAAAAGATACAAATTTGATTCGAGTAAAAACAGAAAGAACAGAATATTGTCATATATTGTGAAATTTTGCTGCACACACACGCACCACCATCTTTCCAAAAACATATATGGTTAATAAATATAGCTACAAATAAACCTTACAATGACATCCCAACGAAAACTGAATGACACGGGTGTAGGAATTTTTTATTGAACACCAGATGGCGAAGTAGAACACTGTTTCAAAAGCTTCGAAGCACCGATGCAGTTTGTTGTAAAAGCCTCACTGCTTCAAAAGCTTCGTTCGGCACATCCCTAACTCAATGCAGATTAAACATCAGAAAAAGCAAAATTCATACAAGAAAAAAGTTAAGAAAAAAAGAGCCACAGTGGGCAGAAACTCATTCGAACTCACCACACACTCCTCTCACTCACTCAGCAAACGCCCAGGCATGTGCACGAGAGAGACTTTTTGACTTTTCAAACCACTTTAATTATATAAACATTACAAACCTTAAAAACAAAACAACCAAACATATACCAAAACATTACCAATTAAACACCAGGGGCCGTATTCATAAAACATCTTAAGGCTAAAAGTAGCTCCTAACTTACAGATTTAGGAGAAACTCTTAAAAATAATGGACGTGTCAGTCCTAAATTTAGGACTCCTAAATTTGTTCTCTAAGAGTATTTCACAAAGTAATTTGTGACCCGTCACGGAAACCAGGGACACAAGTCGGCAGCACAACTCTCGAGCAAAATGAGAAAGAAGCATTTTTTTTCAAAATTGGTGATTTTCGTTTTTTTGCAGAATCTGTTAGTTGAGATCATGAAGAAGCCTTTCCGTGTTTGAGATAGCAGTATTGGTATATTTAAAAGCGTAAATTTTGAGGTTGAAATCGGCTTGTTTTTCAGAGATTCTAGCACGCAGTAGGGGCGTGTCATTGTCTGTGTGTATTTCCATACTGGGAAGCGTGGCTAATTATTATGCAGCGCTCTGGCCGGCTCTAGCTGATATCCAAATTCAATGAAGAACCGTGGCCGTTACATACTAATCATAAAAAAATTATACTTATGTCTGAAAAAACGTTGAAATGTCAAGTTTTAAAACGTGTTAGTCAAATCGAAAACAAACCTTCTTTGTTTATGTAATCTGTATGAAAAGAGAGCCATGTCAGAAGTCTGTGATTCAGCTCATTATCCGCTAATGCGGCCACGCCCACGGAGGTAGCGCTATTCAGACGCAAATTCAGTCAATACATGCAGACATCGTCTCAATCGTGTATTTATTGTCTTGAAAAGTGTTTTGAATAGCCATAGTTAGCGACCTCTGGCCTCTGTTAGTCCAGTTAGTTCCTGGATTGCCTATTCTTCTTTAACAGGCTTCTCATGTGAAAAAATTTCATTTCATGATTATTGTGACCAAAATAATCACGGTTATCACAGAATCCTGTTCAAAAAGTCAATTCACCAAGTTTTATGTGGAAAACCAGCAAATAACAAATAAAATTAGCATCAATATGTACTTTTTCTTTACATAAACATTAAAATAATAACATTAAAAATGATGGGCAGATTTTAAAGGAGTGTCTTGCAACATGTTATCTACAATGCACAAGTTCAAATAGAGTTTTGACAAAACTCATTTTTATAAAAGTCAAAAAAGATAAATTACTGACATTTACAATGCACATTAACCTTTATTATTAATAGTATGCGGTCCATGCAGCTTTACAGGGGGTATGGCTTATCTAAATGAGATGTAAATCAGCCCTATTGTCACTCCCAGCAGGTGAGAACAGGCGAGAACTGCAACTTTAGAGGCGTTTTTCTCCCTATAGACCTTTCTTAAGTGCATATTTTCAAATGGCCACAACTTCTCCAAATATTATCAGATTTCCATGTGTCACACATCGTTGGGAAGCTTGGAGACTACACTTTCAGAATCTGTGAATAACTCAAAATGCCCCAGAACCGACTTGTGTCCCTACTTTCCGTGACTGGTCACATTTAGCGCTAAAACTAGCTCCTAAACCTGTGAATTGTTAGGAGTAGTCAAGAGGGCTCCTAAGTCACTAAGACCAAATCATAAACAAACCTAATCCACCTAAAGACACTGTACACCATTGAGGCAATAGCAATAAAGCTGGGTGCTGCACCTTTTCTTCATAAATGCTACTATTATTATTTTAGCATGGAGACTGTGCCATTATGCTCATTGTTTCTCTTTGGTTCAATGAAAAAGCTGACTAAATTGACCAAAATATTCTTCTTCAAAATTATTTATTTACTGGAATATTTTTGAAGTTGTTTACAACCAAGTCACCAAAATACGATGAATACACATTGAGCAAAACCCAACACACAACAGTAAATCTATTAGCCTTATTTCACATATGCTTATCACAATGTTAATTGTTGTTGGTGTGGGTGACTTAGTATCCAACAAGCTATTGTAAACAAGCTAGCAAACAATCTAGGTAACATTATAATCGCTAAAATAGCGGGAAAAAAATCATCAGTTATCGTCTTTTTTCTTTTGTTATAACTAATTACTCAGCATCGTCAGTATTAAAGAGAAAATAATCACTTCATCCAATGTTTTTGAATAAAATAACCTTAACGTCCTACTTATTGGAACTCTTCTCACCTAACATTACTGTCTGCAGAAGAACTGTCCTCTCCCGCCCGCCGGCGCCGCCGGACTTCTACACACACGATTGTGACGTGAGGCAAGGGAGGGGTGACTCAAAATGTTTCTAAACTTAAAACACCCATTTGAATTTGTATTGATTTACTACTTAGGGGGAGAGTGGGGTAATGTGAGACATCTGTAATGTGAGACATCCCCTGTATCTAGGCAACAGAACACATTTGTGGTTATGTGACAATTATGTTTTCGAGCCCCTCACATTTTCCCTTGGCCATGAAGGAGAGGACCTCATGGTGCTGTGCTAAGCATGTTTTTTTTCACAAATATATATTTTTTTGCATGTAAAAGTAAATTTTCTTGTGGTCAACTTAATCAACTGTTGTGCCAAATCAAACTGATTCAGGTAGAAAAACTTATAACATACATGTTGATGAACTATCAACACATAAAACCATGTGATGATGCTAGCTGAATATTAGCCTGAATTGCTAAGAGAGATAGTTTTTTTCTAAAATATAGTGGTGGGGTAAAGTGAGACAAACGTTTTGGGGTAAAGTGAGACATGAGGCACAAGTTAAATTTAGTCTTAAACATATTTTAATGTAATATTACATTACATATGTTTTATTTTTAATGCCATAAACATTGTAGAAAAGCCATCATGACAAGGCAAAACACCAGGAAGACAACCTGGGCAAAACACCCCTCGAGATGTGGCACATGTACCTACGATGTGGTGAAGAAGCTGCCTCAACCTAAAAGGCCTGGAGAGATGGAGTGAGCAACTCCTCATCTTTCCCTGTAACCTTCAGGGCTGGAATGTAGAGTAGGCCTAGTTGTAGAGTATGACAGTAGGCTGATGTTCTAATACAGGTGGGTCTAGTCCTGTGTTCTGAGTCGTAGGCTGTTCTAGCTGGTTCTGATTGTGCTTTGCTCTGACCTCCAGACACTAGCTGGCTCTAAAGGTGCGTTCACACTTGTAGTACGGTTTGTTTGGTTAATTTGGTCCGGATCAAAGAAGAAAAAAAAACATTTAGTCCTGGTCCAATTAGCGTTCAGATTGGCAATTTTATCACTGAACCAAAAGATACCGAACCTTGAGGCATAGGGATGTGATTGGTCAGATTTTATGACGTATTGCCTTTTTTGAGACTGAACTTAAAAATCCCAAACAATGCTGTGTGCTGAGGTAAATGTGCTCGTTGTGTGTGTGTAGCAGCACATAGCGTGCGTGTGATGGTATTTTGGCCAGCTGCGTGAGGATTCTGACCTTTTTAGGGTCTCTTTTTAGGGCAGCATTCACATATGTTCAAACGAACCGCACTAACTGAGCAATCGCACCAGGGTTCGTTTTAATTGAACCAAACATGACAAGTGTGAACGCACCCTACGTTCTATGTTCTATGTTCACCCTATGTTCTGACCCCCAGACTGTGTTTTAATCTAACTGGTTCTATCTGTCATTTGAATGTTAGTTAAAATATTTTGAATTATATTATGTTGTATTTGATTTTGTTCAGAGTTACTTTCAAGTGTTTAGAAAAAAAAAATGCTTAATTGACCAATCCCCATGATTCTGTTAATAGTCCGACATTAGTTCTGGAATGTGTGGTTGTCAAGGTAGCTGTCAGGATTCTAACGGTTACAACATGTGTTATGGTAGTTTCAGAGTGGAAAAAGTAAGTGGATCAGTTTACCCCCTTGATTTCTCTGGTCAAGATGCCTTTTTAAAAAACAATCATATTTTCACTGACCTTCATCCTGAATACATTCTGATAATTTCCATGGCTAGGAAACATCCTGAATTAATGGGAAATGTGTAAATTTTACTGATATATCATTTAAGCTCCTTTATAGGGGAGCAAATGTAAAAAGTGTCTCACTTTACCCCACTCTCCCCTACATAATTATTTTAAGTATATATAATTTATTTATAATACTTAGCGTGGTTTTTAATCATTTCCTTGGGGGGGGACAGCACTCAGATAGGGGGGGTCCTGACCCCCCCATCCCCCCCACGATTTACGCCCCTGCTTGGGATTGATTTAGCCCAAACCCAGAGTTTGCCCGGTGGGTTGGCAGAGGGATGCACAAAACTGTCGAGGTAAGGCGAGTCGGCTCTCGTCTGTGTATATATAACTCCACTCGAGCTGATTAGATAGACCGTTTGAACGCGCTCCTCCAAAACTTTGTTTATAAAGCATCATTTATCACTTGAATTCTGCTATCTCTCGAGACGCAGACATGTAAGAGGCGGACAATTAACTGAACATGTACTAGTTTAATTTGTGACACTTAGCCTACATTTTAAAATCTTGATTTCAATATGGCAACATTTTTATTAAAAAAACTTTCTTTGAATATGGCAACATTTGTATTTTAAAACCTTTATTTGATTATGGAAACATGATATCTCATTCTACAATATCCCTATGATTAAATCGCTGAAAGAGACTCCCCCATCAGCCAATCACTGGGGGCATAGTTAGTAAGAGTGTTGACATTATCCATAGCAACGAGGTCAACCCCGCCCTTACTCTTAGCTTAAGACTTTTCTCTATTCCTTAGTAAAAGTTAGTCTCAACAGCTTTGTGAATAGGTTTTAAGAGAAAACTCTTAGCTATGAACTTTTACTGCTATTTAGGAGAACTCTATTTTATCTTACCACTCCTATTTAAGTAAATTCTATATTAGTACTCAATTTAAGCTTGTAGAAATTAAAGAGTAAATATCAACATTATAAAATTAAGTAAAACTACTCAACTTTTCTGATAGTGGTGTTCCCATCATGCACTGGGCCTTGAATAATTAATGAGATTGATTTTTTTGCTTTTTTCCAGCTGTTTTTACACTGCTTTATCATTGCTTTTATGGTTATGTTTAGTAGCTTGCCATTTTGTGACATTTGGAGCTCATTTTCTACCCAAAATGCCACATTCACACTCAAAAACGATCCATCAAATGTTACCGTCATTGTGTATTATGTACCAAGTATTGAGGTGTCTGTGTTCAGGTGCTGCATTACTTCTAATATGTAGATATGGTGTCTACATTATGGCCTGATTTCACAGACAGGGCTCAAACATGCATTTTAGTCTAGGACTAGCTTAAGCCTTGTCTGTGAAACCAGGGGAATATCTATTATATTTACTTTGATTTTTCTAAGTAAAGCATGCACTTTAAAAGCATGGTTTAATTCAGTGTTATATAGTGATGGGAGGTTCGGATCATTTTACCGACTCGGACTTTTGAGTCTCGTTCAGCAAAATGAACAAATCTTTTTTCGAGTCATTTCGTTCATTTTAGCAAAATGTAATTAAAATGTTACGTGTTACTTCCCCAACACATCTACTACTTGTGCAAACGTTGATCACACTACAAACAATACAAAACTACAATGCTATAAGATGCAGAAATGATTAATTCATTCTTTACCTGGGTCTTCAGTTTATGACAAGCTGATTAAGCTCACCTCACCTCTTGTCTGACAAGTCTTCAGGTTTAAGTCATTCCTTAATGACATGACAGGCAGCCCCATACGCTAAACCAATGCAGTCTGAGCCGCAAAGAGAATTGATTAGTTCATTTCATGAGTCTTTCGGGTTTTTCAATCGTTGCTTAATCACGTGACAGACCCATATGCTGCTAAACCAATGCATTCTGAGCCAGAAAGAGAATTGATTAGTAAATTTCATGAGTCTTTCGGGTTTTGAGTCGTTCCTTAATCACGTGACAGACCCATACGCTATTTCTGACATTTTTTATCACTATGTTTTTGTTACAGTTTCTTGAGGATCTGTGGTGTGTTATTATTTTATAAATAAATAAAGCCCTGTTATGAATAAAATATTGATTAATCAGAATGCATTGGTTTAGCGTATGGGTCTGTCACATGATTAAGGAACGACTCAAAACCCGAAAGACTCATGAAATGAACTAATCATTTGAATCAACAGGTGAACTACGACTAGCAGTACAAAACCTATAGAATATTGCGCATGCGCGACTGAACGAATCACCCCCCGAGACGACTTGGGGTGCTTCTCAATTCTTATTTGTGCATCCTCGTTTCCTTTCCTTGCTTCCTTTCCTCGCGTCTTAGCTCCACCCCTCCAGGATGCCAGGGAAGGACGCAAGGAAAAGACGAGATGATGCACGGAGCGTTCTTTAGAACTTCCGCATTAATATAAGCCAGCTCGAAAACTTCCGGTGAGATGTCATTTGCTGGTGTGTTGAGCATCAGTAGTGTAATACTTAGTTTATAATCAGAATATAGTCACTTAAATAGTCAGGCATAGCATTAATTTAGTTATTCAAACGTAAGACAGCTTCGAAAATAAATAAATAAAGACATACCTCAATGTTCCTCCTCGGCTAAATTCAATTCGACCATTAGTTTTCACACTTTTATGTGAAAAAAAGCTTCAAAAATGTAATATTTATTGTGCACTTTAGTTAGATTAATTGAATAAAATGTGTGTTTTCACAAGTGTGCTGAAATCATTGATCTTGCGCTGCTCTGACTGACATCTGCTGTGATTACAAAAGGAGAGCGCGGTGCTCTCTTTCTGTGTAATTAATTCACAATAAAAGTTATTGTTTTTCATAAGATTTTGTGAGTATTTCATACTTCACATTGACAAAATGTTTTTTCAAACCTAGTTATTTTATAATGTTTAATATTTAGTCAAAAACGGAGTGAAATACTTTAGAGGAAATTGGCTGATATGTGCGCAAATAAATAATACTTTGCCGCCACCTGCTGGTTAAAGTGCTAATTACTGTCTTTTTTATTTTTAAATAAGTGTTTTTTATCAAATGTTAAATTTCCTACATTTTTAAACGTTCGGTTTTACAATGGGGACAATCTCAGAAGGATGAACAAATTATGTTTGTGGTCATCGCATTAAAAATAACATTTAAAGTCCTGGGGAAAAAATGTGTGTGTGTGTGTGTGTGTGTGTGTCTAATTACAGACACGGCATTTTTAAACAGTCCCAATAGCTTCGTCTTTATTGCAATCAATAAAACTGGTTTATTGGCAAATTAGGTAAATGTAATAACTGCATTAAAATATAAATACAACATTAAAAGTCAACCATAGATGGTTTTGTGTCGTTGTACAACGACTACAGAATGAACAGCTAACAGTTCACCGGAAGTGCCCGAGCTGGCTTAACGACAACCAGGAAGTAACCCGTGCATATAGTCCATTGAATCAAGTGAAATGATAAATCCTGGCTCCCTTTAGCGTCACTTCAAAGCATCATCAGCTGCGCTCGAGGGATCTACCCACATGTTGTTAAAGTTTGGTTATTTAAAAAAATATAATAAATATTAAAGAAAGATGCCTAGTTGAAATATATGAGATATAAAGTTTATTTAATCTGTAAAAGTAAAGCATACATTTAAATTATTGTGACAGATAAGAAGGGGGAGGAGAATTTATGCGTGCGTCAGGTTACTCGAGGAGAAAGACTTCCGCAAAGGATGCACCTGTGTATCCTCGCTCATGACTCCTCAGAAAGCCTCCTCACTCCTCGATCCTCGCCTCCTCGCGGTGCAATTAGAGAATTGAGATGTCCTTCAAGATGGCTGAGCTCGATTGTTTTCCGGGTCATAGGATGGAGGACGGAGGAGCGAGGAGACGAGGAGGGATATTGAGAAGCACCCTTGTTCTTCCCGAGTCACATTAAAGATTCGTTCAAAATGAACGAATCCTTCAAGAACGACACATCAGTGTTATATTGTTTGAGTAAAATGTATTGCAAAAGAAACTTCAAATGAGTAGAAATTACTCAACCTTTTACTGGCCAATTAAGTTAAAATTACTTATTTTCTTTGTTAATTTTACTTAATTCCATATTTAAAACGTACTTTAAAAATATGCGTGCAAAAACTAGCAAAATAAAAATTAAGCAGTACATTTTTTTACAGTGTAAAGTAGGCTAAATTTGATTTGTACAATAAAAGAAATGTTTTTGCCAGTAGCCCTGGGCCACGACCACGCAATCATTATAACTAGCTATAATTACTATTACCCACTCACTTACCTCAGTTTTAGAATTATTATTGCATATAAAGTTCACTCACCTCGAGTCAAACTTCCGTCCATCCTTGAATGTGCCGTTATACTGATACCGAACATAGTCTCCGACCTGAACCTCTCTCGAACAGTGTGTTGGTATGAAGTATCGATCAATTATCACATCTTCTAACTGACCATATACAACATGTATGAGAGTAAGGAAAAAAGTAAGAACTGGTGTTATCGCCATTTCAGATGAGAGGATAAGAAACTGCAGCGTTGTTTTTTTTTTGTTTTATCGATGATATACAGCGGTATTCAAAAGGAACTGGCACACAGATAAACCTTGCGTTTTATGATAAAATACAGCAAACGGTGACAAATAATAATTAGCTATAAGTATTGCGTAATCTAGCTGTCATACTGAAACATGTGAAATTCTGTAGAAACACGCGGAAAATAACTTGAAAGAAGTTTTTGTTCATGTAGGCTGTGTTACTGTACTGCGTGTCAGAATCCATAGAACGCACTGCTGCAACAACCGCGCGGTCCTAAACTCCATCCGATCCCGCACTCCCAGATTTTTGGCTTTAGCTATTATCTATCCCCACAGGGGAAGAAAAATGTTCAACAAACAATAATAATAATGATGATAATAATAATTAAAAAAATAATAATCCATAAAAAAAAAAAAAAAAACCCAATCCAAGAAACATTTATAAAATAAACAAATTCCGAGGTAGGCCTACATCATAGCATTTTCTGACAAGACATGCAAAGAAAAACATAGGCTATATCTCTAAAAAATTTCTTGCAATATCTAGAAAAATACTACTACTCTTTATTAGCTTTAAAATCAAGAGATTTAATTTAAATGAAATTAATTTCATTGAAGAGTGGGGAGAATTTAAGAATTAAAATGTAAGATATATATGCCACATAACATGACAATATTCTCCATGTGCTGGAACACCCCCTAGTGAAAAGAAAAAAAAAAAAAAACTACACCAAAATGTATTAAAATGGGCTACATTTATTTCATACTGGGTAGGCTATACTATGCACTAGTATTTACTCACATATCTCTTGAGACTTACTGATATAAATATTATTAAACTTTATTTGTAGCACGTCTTTATTGCACAATGCACATTTCTTATATTAAGCCTAAACGTGTTTTAATATTTGTTTTAATTAGTAAGGATAGTATGATCATTGTATATAATATCAGTATTTAAATGCAAGATATTTAAAAGGTACCTAAAGTATACTTGCAATAGTTCCATTTTAGCTCTAAAAAATATAGGCTACTATAAATATAATTAAGTATAGTAGTTTTTAAGTATTAGTTGGACCCCAGCACTACTTCCAGATAACTAAAGTGAACTGACTATTAGGCTACTTAAAAACGACGGGCTTTTAGACCCAGATTAACAGTCCTTCAGTCCAGATCTGGCTTAGTGAGACATGCAGAGTTTTCCATCAAACTCTCTCAACCCGAGGGCAACAGATTATACGTGCATCCTGACATGAACCTCCGCCCTCCATCATTACATAGGGATCGGCGCCTACACTGAGGAACAGAAGAATGGCCCAAACAAGACTACTATGTTTATTCGTGTTTTTCAGTGCTGCAGATCTTTTGTCTACTGCGAAGGCTCAGTATGAAAAATACAGTTTCAAAAGCTTTCCCCCGAACGACCTCATGCCACTGGAGTCTGCGTACGGGCACGCGTTAGAGATGTACGCTTCTCAGGACTGGAAACAGAGTGTTAAATATCTAGAGCTAAGCCTGCGGCTTCATCGGCTACTGAAGGATAGTGAAAAGTATTGCAGTCAGAACTGCAGCGCAGGCCGAGAATATGAGGAGAATAGCACGGACACTGCCCTCTTGATCATGGGACACACCATAATGCGAGCCGCATGCCTGAAAAGGTGCAAAACAAACTTTCCTGTGTTTTCTAAAACATATCCTAAACGAGAAACTTTAGGTGCTTTTGAACAGAGGATACCCTACCGGTACCTTCAGTATGTCTATTACCAGGTAAGATTTTTTGTTAATTAAATTGAGATAAACCAGAAGGATCCCATAAGTTTAGACAGATTTGTTGGTGTCGGTTTGTGGCATAACAATATACATAAGACGTTAATTCTCAGGCTAGATTTCCCTATTGTATAGGCCTAATCACTTTGAATTACCACAGCCCATCGGATTGTTTATAGGAAACTTGAGTCTCTCGATAAACACTAATGCATTTTGATTTTGGTGCCTTTTATTGTAAGTCCTTGCCGACACATGCCACGTCCACGCAGGACATGCTTCCTACAATCGTAACACAACCACGCCATTGTATACCTTCATAGCTACTGTTTAACTACAAACCATATTTTGTTTTACTGTTAAATATTTTGATTTGTACCCAGGTGAAAAATACTATAGTAATTTATAGTAAATACTATAGTGTTTTTGAACCATACTATAGTAAAGTACTTGAATTAATTTGTTGTGGTAATTCTATAGTAGCTGTGATAATATAACAACTATAGTAATATAAACAAATTACTTTACCCAATACTGTACTAAGTTTTCCACAACTATAGAGTATATTATACTACAATATACACAACAGTTTACTGTAGTAAAAACTAAAGTACAGTATTTATTACAGTTTATCAATTCACTATATGAATATATTCATTAACAAAGTGTTGTAAATACTATAATATATACAGTATACTACAATTTACTATAGTATGGTTCAAAAACACTATAGTATTTACTATAGTATTTTTTTCACCTTGGTAATTTAAATGTAACCTTTTATAATACAAGACATTTACATATTTAGAATAATATTCAAATAATTCAGATTCACATGTATTTTCAATTAGATTTTTGAGTTGCTGGAAACATCAGTTAACCTTTGTTGTTTTTCTTGAAATTTTGTGACTTTTTCTCATTTAGGGTCATGAACATGCATGCAAAGTTTCAACACGCTGATGTGTTTGACATATACACACTAAATTTTGGTTCCTTTGGTGATGTTCGCAGTTCTATTTGACCCGCATATTTTAATGTTCTGTAACAACTGTATACAGACCCAAAATAAGCTTAAAAAAAGGAGCTAAAAAAGGAGCTTTTCCTCACTTATTTCAATACAAAAAAAAAATTTGACAGCCGCATATGGTAAAAATGAGCTATCATTTATTTTTTTTCAATCTATCTGAAATACTATCTTACCTACATAGTTTTTCTTGAAATTGTGTGACTTTTTCTCATTTAGGGCCATGAACATGCATGCAAAGTTTCAACACACTCATGTGTTGTGAAATGTGCATAGGCCTACAAAAATTGTATACGTTAGTACTGTTCATGGGTAAATTTGACCCATAAAGACAGCCATTCAAAAGCAACTGTACAGATCCAAAACACTTCTGTGTTGTATGTCAGTAGAGTATACTGAAATGCCAGTGTCTTACTGAGTTTAACAGCTTTTTATTTTCAAAGTTTGTGAAAATATAAAGTTGTTTTACCTGTTAAAGGTACAATATGTAATAATTTTGTCCGCTAGAGGTCGCTAGAAGAGTATTCAAAACAAAGGCGTAGCTTGATGACGCCAAGTTTTAGAGCGGAATCGAGCAGAATCTTGGGACATGTGGTCTCCATCTCAACGGACGGTGCAAAAGAATTGGAATTGAAGTCGGGAACAAATCATGTTCATGAATGCGATTATTAACGTTACTGTAGTATGAAGCAGAGCAGTACTGAGTGTTGTGGGAGCTGAACGAGGCATGTATGTCGGGCTGAAGTGAAGAAAGTTGCAAGCGGAGATCAGGCTCGACGTCAAGCATATTCCAGTATTTTGTTTTGAGTGCCACCAATCCTGAAAATCCAGCTTTGCATAAGTATTTTGTCAGAAATGGCATCAGAAACCTCAGAGCTTTGTCAAAAAGATCAGGATACTCATAGAGAGTATGAATCCAAAAATCCATCAAAGATTCTTTAAAACGTTAATTTTAAAGCACTGTCACAAGATGAGTCAATAAGGCTGTCGTGCTCTTTCGCACTTAAACTTGGGATGGCTTCATCACATAAGTTTACCAAGGGATTTTCAATCCAGGTAGCCTGAACATCTGGAGATGGGAAGAAGTTGTGCAACTGGCTCTTCAGACCTTGGAGATGCTCTTCAATCAGCTTTGTAACCAGCTTTGTCAAAATTTTGACAAATTCTCAAATGATTCTGAGTTTGATTTGCAAATTCACCTGGTCCACATGTCCAGTTTCTTTATTGTGGCTTTTATTTTATTTTGGACTTGATACGCTGTCACTGATTTGCCTTGAAGTCTCAAGTTCACTCCATTTAGGTGACTGAAAATATCAGAGAGGTAGGACAATTTTGCAAGCAACTCAAAATCACTGAGGCAGTCCAAAAGAGCATATTTTGAATCGGATAAAAAAAACCTCTTGAATGTTGTTAACCAACTTCTGAGTTATGTCATCTGTCATTTTATTTATCCTTCTCTCCACTGTATTATCTGAAAGTGAAATCAGATTTAACTGCTTTACTGGCCTTTTCTCCACACATCATACCAATCATTTCTTTCGTGGCAGGTAAAATCAAATTTTCACCAATTATGTGAAGTTTTTCAGCTTTTGCGATGAGCTTTGCTATACGATAAGATGCCTCCACTGCTTTACTGTTGTTGTTGCCAGAGAACACAGTTTCAAGAGTTTTTTTTTTTTCCTGCTTTGGTACTCTTTAAGTTTGTTCTCAAAAAAACTCAATAGGCTTGGACACATATTCACTGTGTATTGTCTCCAAGTGCCGTTGTGGTTGGGTTGGTTTCAAAGCTTCATTTGATAAGACTTCTGAGCAAACAACACAGAGCGGTAGCTGCTCGTTCTTCGCTCCCACACATGTTAAGCCTAGTGCTAGACACTAAAGTATTTCCTTTTAGATTTATTTTGTGTCTTTTCAGTGGTGGGCTTACTTGTAGATGGAGAAACATCTGCATTTGTTCTTTTCAGCGACCCTGTTGACAGCCATTTATCCATGCCTGAATATGTTGTTCTGTAACATATGCAGCAAAAATATTTTAGATAAATTTTATTCTTAGATAAAGTTTATTCTTAAACCAATCAGCAAGCTTGAATAGTGGAAGCAGAGTAACAGTTTAATATTTATTTTTCGTTATTTAATTTATATTATATATATATATATATATATATATATATATATATATATATATATATATATATATATATATATATATATTCCCAAGAATGTTTAAATTCAGAGAAATAAGCAATTTTAACTAGGACACAGACCGTGTCCATGCATCGCTTATCAACATCATTACCCTTCAATTTCGGCCCTGCTCTGCTTCATACTACAGTAATGTTAATAATCTCATCCATGTACATGATTTCTGCCCGAGTACGGTCCCGATTCTTTTCCACCTGCTGTAGATGTGAAGACAACAGCTCCCATGATTCTGTGAAATCAAGGTGTCATCAAGCTACGCCTTTGTTTTGAATGAGCGACCTCTAGCGGCAAAAAACTACATATTGTGACTTTAACAGATCAAATATTCACATATCCCTGTGATCTCCGAGATGAAGGTTTTAAAGTAACCAACAGTTTAATGTTTGCAAATGACTCACAATTGTATCCTAATTGAGTTATTTGTTGTTTGGTAATGAAGGGCATACTTTGCATCAGCAACACTGACTTAATGACAAACAAGTCATTCATAAGAAGACAACTGAAGGCACCTGTATTCATAGCAACTAGTTTCTAAATAATTAATCATTTGATTGTTAATCATAAATATATATATAAATATATTCAAGAACATTATGTAAATTGGTAAACTATTTAGCCTAGGATACTAAAACAAACACCAAAACTTAACATGAGCTGTTAAAAATAATAGCAATTTTTGCAAAAAATTGATGGAAAGCTGGCAGCCTGCACGTTTCTTACCTTGACCACATTCTTCCATATGGATCAATTTTCTGTTCTGATCTCAACAAGTCTCTGCAAACTACTAGTAGGCACCAATCAGAGGCCACATTTGTATGATGTCATGTAAACTTCTTACAAAGTATTTTACAGTATTTTAAAAATACAAAACAAAGTATATTCATATAAAATACGAAGCCATTTTCATCAACCCTATCAAATACAACTGACAAAATACTATTTTGTATTTGAAATACATGTATCATAAATACTGCCCATCCCTGTATATATATATGAAACTATAATATTATGACTTTTACATATATTAACAATATTATTATTTCTTTTAATAGTTATTTAAAAATATTTAAAAATAACCCGCCCCCCTGAAATACCGGCCCACAGGTTGAAAACCACTATTCTAGATATTGTAGTCCATCTAGTTGGTGTTTAATATCAAATTACTCCATGTTTAATGACTCACACTTTGGTGGACATCACCATATCATAGAATGGATTGTGTGTTTGTTATATTTATCAGAGTATAAATGGACACAAACTTACTAGCTCACTCCCCTCATGCAAATGAGTTCACTTTCAAACAAAGAAAATCTCCTGCCAGAGAATTGCACCTTTCCCATTGGTCAAGCCCAAACTCAAAGGTGTCGACTTTCTGGAGAGGTTAAATATCCCCGCGAAGATCGCACTCTCTGCTGGTTCTTCTCTTTTTTTCCTGCTGATACTACAGTTTGCTGTTCACATGAGACCTCGGCCACTGATGTCCCTGATAACGATTAAGATCACAGGTACAAGCTAATAAAGCACTATTTTTCTGTGGACAGGAAAAATGCCTTTTCTGAAAAGTTGATAGGTCTTGATGCCCAATTCTGATTTGTTGCCTATATGCAATGATTTGTTGCCATGCCATCTGAAACATTGCCAGTGGCGTAATTTTTTTATCTTAAAAGGTGGGTGGGGCAGAAAAGTGTGTGATGGAGTAGTGTATTATAGTAATTGTATTATCACAATAATAAATGCACAAAGTTTATTGACATAGACCTCATGTTTAATATGATAGTTTCATCCTTACATCTACTATAATACAATATATTGTTAGTCCTGAGAGTATTTGCACTAGTCAATAAATACGTGGATCTGCGTGTAATATCAGATTGTCCTGATGGACTAGTGGTAGAATTTTTGTTCAGTGTGCCAGATGTTCTGTGTTCTGGCTGATTTGCTGTACAAAAAAAAGTGCACAGCAATGAAGGGGGGACACTCTAAAATGTCAAGAGTGCAAAATAGACACATCCACCCCAACACCCCCTCCCCCCACACACATTTATAGTCAAGTCACCTTTATTTATATAGTGCTTTTTACAATGCAGATTGTGTCAAAGCAGCTTTACAGTGATAACTGGTAATTATATATATATATATATATGATGCTGTTCACTTTAATTAAACAATTTATTTTGATTTAATACCATTGTTTCTTGTTCAAATGTGATTGCTTCATGTTAAATTGACTTGAAATGGTTACTAGAACTCACTTGATGTTGTCATTTTGTAATAACATGTTTCAAGTCAAGTAACCCAATCAAACAGGACTTTCACTTCCCATCATGCTTTGCACCAACTGAAGTGGGAGAGTAAATGTTGAAATAGTGTTATTTTATGCATTTTTTAGAAAGATGAGAATATGGAGACTTTAATGTTCTATTATGTAAAAGTTTTTATGTTAATGTTTTTTAGAGATTACCGTTGTGGTGAAGTGTAGAGCTTGTGCTTGGATTGAGGACCTGCTAACAAGAATTGCCTTTTTTATATAATGAAGCAACCACTATGATAGTGCTTTGGATCAAAATAGTATCATTATTGCATGTGTAAATAGTAACGTTTAGTTTGTTGCTATGTAAAGAACAAAACAAAATTAATCTATTTAAAAATAATTCATTACAAACAGATTTCCTGGCATTTCTTTTTTTTTTTTTTTTTCACAGCTGATATATTTTGCTTTCTTTAAAATAAATGTCTCTTGTTTAGTTAAAGTTTTATATTGGAGTCTTTTTTGCTGCCATTGTTTTCCTTGGATTTGCTTCTCAGTTCCATGCAATTTTAAGCTTTTCTTGGTTCATTTCATGTTTTGCAGGCAACCTCTGTCAAGCTAATTCAGATTTGCACAGTTGGTTTTAAATTAATCTGGTTTATTTTAATTCAAGGCTCCATAGTCCAGGTTTTAGTAATCTGTACTTAATCTGTGTTTCAGAAAGCCATTTTTTAAACCACAATTAACTATTCTGAATTAAGGCCTATCCTGGCTTAATTTAACCCTCTACCGCATAGTGTTGCCATATGGCCAGGGATAGGCAAAAATACATCAAAATGTATTTTAAAATAAAATACCAAATACCTTAATTTTAAATGTATCAAAATAAACTACAAAATACAGCAGCCACAACATGTATCAAAATAAACTACTGTATTTTTGTATTTTGAAAATACTACAAAATACTTTTACAAGGGAGCATGAAATTTCTTCACAAACCTTCCATCAGTTGGCCTATTTGATCGATCCCTTCACCATTACACTGACTTGATTAAGTAAACAATGTTTGATAGCAACAGCTTTTCTCTGCCTGAGTCATGCAATAAATCTGACATATGCAACCAGTTAACGGCACAAATATGTATGATTTTTAGATTAAAATATTCAAAAACCACTAAAACAATGTTATATTTTTTGTTGACTTGTGTACTTACATTATCCCAAATGTTTCAAAGAAATTCTAAATCCAGAGAAATAAGCAATTTTAACCAGGACACACCTTGTCCGTGTGTTGCCTATCAATGACATCATTACCCTCGATTTCCAGTTTTATTTTGTCGAAAAACCATGGAAACATCGAAGACACTTTAGTACTGTATATTATGAGTTTTATTAGACAAGGAAGCAACTGTTTGGATACATTCATCGACAGAAATCTGTTATATCGTTTAACACATTAAGGGCCAGATTTACTAAACGGGGCAAATTAGCGCCTATAGGCCAACATAGCATGGAAAACGATATGTTCGGATAAGGTCTTACTCTGGCATTTCAAAGAAATTAATAATCCTTCTACCACGCGCTCTCTGTTTTCTGCAGTGTCTCCTCCTAACAGCAACAATTGCAGCCATGTCACAAAATGGGTCAGACAGCCTTTTTTAGGGCGTAAATCTGTCCCTAAGTATTTTTGTTTGAATCTTGTTTTCTTGATTTATTGTGTTTTACCATGACTAATATTGATCTAGCTTACTGCAGTGTGCAACAAGTGTCTCATAGCAGCCGCTGAGCGAACGCACAGAGTAGCACTATACCAACTTTCAACACACAAATGTATCTAATATGATAAGTAGCGCTGCTTTACCCTACGTGCACATGACCCGAAGAAGCGGAGACTGTGGCATAATAAAAGATCCACTGCTGTCGAGCTGTGTGTCGCACTCGTCTCTAATTAGTAATCGCTCCAGTGGGGTCGTTCTCACTGCTCTCACAGCATTCGGTTCTGCTCTGCTTCATACTACAGTACATGAACATGATTTCTGCTCGAGTCTCGTCCCGATTCTTTTCCATCAGCTGTAGACGTGAAGACAATACATCCCGTTGTGGTCGTGTCAGGGCACCGGTCCTCTGTCACATCTGGGTATGGCCCGGATCCGGTTGACTACGGTAAACCTCGGGATAAACAGAAAAACTAATATTAGCGTAGATGACCTTCTTCTTTAGGTTAGAGATGCGTTTTTAGTCTAGATTTAAACTGACAGAGTGTGTCTGCTTCCTGAACAAAGCTAGGAAGATTGTTCCAGAGTTTAGGTGCCAAATAGGAGAAGGATCTACCACCTGCAGTTGATTTTGATATTCTAGGTATTATCAGCTGGCCTGAATTCTGTGATTGCAATAGTGCTGTAGTACTCGAGTCCGGACTTGCCTGTTTTTAATGTTAAATAAAACAACAAATAACAAAGAAATCACTTACTGCTCTTGACTGAATAGTTTTTGTAACTTCAATAATGATTAATCTTTATTTATTTTATACAGTAAAGATAATATGCAGTGATATTTTATATTTGATTACTTTATCCATTTTCTGTACGTGAAAACGACTGTTAGATATCTGAAAAACCTGAAAAGCACTGTTCCTGGATCTGTTTTTTCGCTCTTCTTTATTGTTTTTCATGTATTATAGAAGTATCGGATCAGGACTCGGTATCGGTAGATACTCAAAATCAAATGACTCTGACTCGGACTCGAGGGCAAAAAAACGTGATCGGGACATCCCTAGTATCAAAGAGCACACCCAGAGGTTCCTAGCTGACGACGAAGACTTAAAGGGATAGTTCACCCAAAAATGAAAATTTGATGTTCATCCAAGATGTAGGTGACTTTGTTTCTTCAGTAGAACACAAATGATGATTTTTAACTCCAACCGTTGATGTCTGTCAGTCAAATAATGGGAGTGAATGGTCACACAATCTATAAGAATCAATAAACATGCACAGACGAATCCAAATTAAACCCTGCGGCTCGATATAAATACTGTTCGGTTTCTCGCACAAACCGATCGTTTCTTGTCTTAGGACATCAATGTGCCGCCACAAGCCGCAGGGTTTAATTTGGATTCATCTGTGCGTGTTTATTGACTCTTATAAATTGTGTGACCATTCACTCCCATTATTTGACTGACAGACATCAACGGTTGGAGTTAAAAATCATCATTTGTGTTCTACTGAAGAAACAAAGTCACCTACATCTTGGATGCCCTGGGGGTAAGCAAATAAACATCAAATCTTCATTTTTGGGTGAACTATCCCTTTAACAGAGCAGCCATCAAGTGTTAGACAGTATTCTAGGTTATTACGTGAAGAAGTTTTTGGTCCAAAAATTAGAATCTCTGTTTTTTCTGAATTTAGTAGTAGGAAATTACTGGTCATCCAGTTTTTTTATATCAGCTATACATTCTGTTAATTTTCCGAATGGACTTCCGGGCAAGATGGTGTGTTGAACAGTCGCTTGCGTCAGAGATGGAAGAGAAATTGTCCCAAATCTGATCTGAGTATGATCAAACCGGCCAGACTGACAATTAAAGAAGGGGACAGTGAAAAAAAGCAAGCTGCGATGAGCACGAAGATCCTCGAACAGTCTACAGACCATGACTACGATATGGAGGTTAACACAATTAGTAAAAGAAAAGACCCGACTACGCCAATAACTCCGAGTAAGATTCCAGCTGGGAAAAAGAGCAAAACTACATTAAAGGAAAATGAGGTGTCTAACCTGACCATACTGGAAGCCATTCAGAGTTTAGAGAAGAACTTTAATGAGCAACTGACGCAATTGCGAGAGCAAGCTAAGCAGAGTAGCAGCATGATTGCTAGCCTATCAAAAGCCGTGCAGTTCAATGCTGAAGACGTTAAGGAATGCAAGGGGAAAGTCATCGAATTAGAAAAGTGCAATGAACGTCTGTGCAAAGAAAATCAAGAGCTTAAAGAGAGAATCAGGGACCAGGAGAGATATAAGATGCGATGGTGTCTGAAACTGAAAGGTTTATCAGAAAGAAAGGACGAGAACATTAGAACAGACGTCATACAACTGTTCAAGGAGATCGCCCCTGACTTGGAACAGCGACAGCTCGAAGAAGCGATTGATATTGTGCGCAGAGTCGGACGAAAAGAAGACAACAGGAATAGACATGTAGTTGTGTTATTTGTCCGGAGACTTATCAAGGAGGAGTTATGGCGTCGCTGCATGGATTCCCCGTTGTGCAGAGAGAAAGGTGTCCGCCTCGCCGAGATGCTACCATTAGAGGATAGAGAGGCAAGGAAAAAACTGTGGCCGCAGATTGAACAGGCTCGTCGGGAAGGAAAGCGTGCCTATTACCGAGGACCGCACGGATACATAGGGTCGTCGAATTGGTTAAACGAAGGAAAGGTTTGATCTACTGATATTAGAGGTCTGAAGGAGTGTGTTAAGAGGACATGGGACTATTGTTGTATTTGCTAATCAGCGTTAATAAGATTTGAACTAAGTTCTTAATATTTTTTTTCTTCTTCTTTCTTTACTGAACAGGACATATTTAAACTAAGAAACTAATGTTCAAGTGTTCAGTCTCATTTGCTTCGTTAAACGTGAGGGGTCTAAAAGATTTAGTCAAAAGAAAAGCATTATTTTTATTTTGTAAAGGGCAAAAATCACAATGTCTGTTATTACAAGAAACTCATTCTTCCGAAGTGGATGTTAAGTTTTGGTCTAACCAATGGGGTGATCGAATACTGTTTAGTCATGGGACCAATAAGTCTGCTGGTGTTGCAGTTTGTTTTAATAGGTTTCCAGGTGATATAGTCACATACAGGACAGATAACCAAGGTCATTGGCTGATGGTGGTTCTAAAAATTGATGGATGTTTTTTCATACTAATTCATGTGTATGGTCATAGAACTGTTGCCCAAAATAAACGAATGCTTGAAGAAATTACAAATACTTTATCAGAACTCAAAATAGTTTATCCTACAGATTTTATTTTAATGGGAGGTGACTGGAATATGACACCTGACGAATGGGAAGATAGATGGCCCACTAAATTTGACACCTACCACTTAAACCATACAATAGAGGAATTTATGAATAAAAATCACCTGATAGATATTTGGAGAAGCATAAATCCAGGTGTAAAACAATATTCCTGGTTTAAACCAAATAATACCTGTAAATCTAGGATTGACTACTGGCTGGTGGATTACTCGCTTAGAGAACTTGCCTCAGATATCTCAATTTCTAAAGCCCCATTAACAGATCATTGTATTGTAGAAATGAAATTAAATCCAGTTGATAGAATAAGAAAAAAAAAGGCTACTGGAAATTTAATGCTAGTCTGTTAAAAAATAAAGAATATTGTACAATGATAAAAGAAATAATAACTGAAATTGAAAATAATGAGACTATAGATGGTTTTTGCTGTAAATGGGAATTTGTGAAATATAGAATTAGAGATTTAATTTTTAATTTAGAAAATTTAGTAAGGAGATTGCCTTGAGAAAAAGAAGAGAAGGAGGTAACCTGTTCCAAGAAATTAGTAAATACTGTGATAAGGCAGAATTAAACAGTGAAGATAAAGACAAACTATTAATATTGCAGTCCAAATTAGATGATATGTATTGCAAAAGAGCTCAAAGTGCGTTTGTGAGATCGCGAGCGAAGTGGATAGAGCAAGGAGAAAAGAACACCTCGTACTTCAGCAATTTAGAGAAGAGAAGACAGGAAAATAAGGCAATATCAAGCCTACTGATAAATGGATCAGAGTTAGGCCTGCACGATTCTGGGAAAAATATTAATCACGATTTTTTAGCTTAGAATTGATATCACGATTCTCTACAACGATTTTTTTTCTCATGAAATGTAATGTTTATAGCACACATGAACCATGACAAAACAAAACAAATTGGAAGTAACGTACCAAAAATATTTGTTTTGGCACCTATAGAACATTGCACATCACCACAAGCCTGTAAACATAGAGGCTTCAATGAATAGAACTACCGCGCTCGCTCGACGAGTGAAACACGAGACTAGCGTTCACACCAAACGCGAATAGAGAGTCAAATTCGCGTCTACCGCGTCTAGTTTGCCACTTGAACATTTTGAATGCATTCGCGCGTCTAGAGCGAAATAGACGCGCGTAAAAAACAAGCGTTTGAAGCGAAATTGACACGCGTCCGAGGCGAAATCCGCTTCTTGTGTGAGGGGCAACTGCTAGGCGGTTGTCTGTTTGCAAGATGGCTGATGTTGATCGTGCGTTCATCGAGAGAGCCACCGCTTTGTATTTGCTCTGGAGAGCAGAACAGCGGCGTAGGGGTCAGCGTCGCGGGAAGGCTGCGGGTCGATAAACTTGTACGTGACTCAAAAGTGAAATGTGTATTTACAACTTACCAGGTAGCCCAATCTCCTCACCGACACTCTTCCAAGCGAGCTCCTTTTTATTCCTGTCTGAAGTATGAACTTGTGTCATAAATCTCTGGCTGACGCGCGAATGAGGCGAATTCGCGTCTTCCGCGCCGTGAGACCTCCAGACGCGCGTAAACGCGTCTTTACATTGACTTAACATTGAAATCATTCGCGCCAGACGCTCTATTCGCGTTTGGTGTGAACAGGCGCTTTGTCGTTGGCTGAGGGTGAAGCCCTGTGAGAGCGGTCCTTTCAAAATAAAGGCTGATTTTTTATTTTTTTTAAATCGAAGTCATTTAAAAATTAAATCGTGAACAGGGTGAATCGAGATCGCGATTTTATAACGATTTATCGTGCAGGCCTAATCAGAGTGTAAGGATAATAAAACCATTGAGAAGACGGTCTTTGCATTTTATAATAATCTCTACACTTCTGCATATTCCCAACAACATTCTTCAAATTTTCTAAATAAAATTAAAGACTTCGTACCCAAGATTGATGTTTCATTTAAAGAACTTTGTGAGTCAGAATTAAAAATTGATTGAAAAACAGATCTCCACAGCGTTGGATTCAATCAGTCAGTTCTCAAAAGCATCAGGTGTTAGATTGAACATTAAAAAATGTGAAATTCTTGCTTTACACAATCACCCAGCTCGTGTAATTGAGAATATACAGGTTAAAACAGAAGTCAGATATTTGGGCATCACGGTCACCAGACATAAAGAAATAAGGGAAAAAGAAAATATGCTTAGAAATATTGATAAATGTAAAGCGATATTTAATTCCTGGCTACAAAGGGATATAACAATTTCCGGTAGGGTTTTATTATCCAAGATGGAGAGTATATCCAGAGCTATTTACCCTGCCTTCTCTTTAGAAATATCAGATACTATGATCAATTTATTAAACAAGATAAATTTCCAATTTATTTGGAAGGATAAATGCCATTACATTAGAAAAGCTGACATGATTAAGAGTATTGAAGAGGGTGGCATGAATGTCATAGATTTTTCTGTGATGAATGGTGTACTAAAATTGAAATGGTTGAAGTCCTTTGTTTGTCACAAAGATGCTTTTTGGTTTACTATCCCAAATGCTATTTTTCAAAAGATGGGTGGAATTGATTTTCTTTTGCGTTGTGACTATGATGTATACAAACTACCTGTAAAATTATCTGATTTCCACCAACAAGTTCTTCTGTACTGGAAACTAATGTTTAAACAAAACTTTACACCACACAATACACCTTCGTGGAACAACAGATATATTCTGAGTAATAGGAAATCATTGTTTCCCTTTCGATACTTCACTCGTACTGCGTATGGGGAAAGGTCTCCTTTTTCCCGTTACTGAAGCATTTTTCAATAACGCAGTGTAACTGCATCGTCATTGGTTCACTCATAGACAAGTTGTTGAACCAATGACGGCGCGGCATAGCTGCGCGACCGAAATGGGCGGGGTTTATGGCTATATAAGCGGGCGTTTCGCCATAGGATTTCAGTTCTCTCTCCTTCAGCGATGACTTCACATCGCTCCTCGCTGATCTCCGGCTGAAGCCTTCGCCGCCTGGAAGAAGCTTGCCTGGAAAGAAGCTCTCGCCGCCGTCGAAGAGGCTCCCGCAGCGGACTGCTGAGCTCGCCGAGGAAGAAGCGCCGGCGCCCTCGTCGACTGCCGCCTCGAGCGCCGTCTCGAGCCGCCCGCTTCCCGCTTCCGGCCGCCTGCCAGCCCGTCTCCTGCCGCCATCCGGCGCGCCTAAAAGAGCGATTTTCCCGCGGTTTATTGCCGCTCTAAAAGAGCTTTCCAACAGCGGTTTTCACTGCTCTAGCGGCCCTCGCCGCTCTAAAAGAGCCCCTCAAACGCTGTTTTCACGGTGGCAGCGTTGTTACAAATGCCGCGCCACTCGTGTGGCACATACAGAGCCCCTCTGCATGACGACGACGGTCACGGTGAGTGCGTCGGCTGCCTGGGCAGACCCCATGTAGAGGCCGCGCTCACCGGGACCTCGTGATCTCACTGTGAGAACATGAGTCTCGCCTCTCTGCGCTCGTGGATCGCCTTCTTCAGTGAAGGCGATCTCGCCGCTCGCGCCCTCCCGTCATCTTCCTCCCACGAGCCGGCTAGGAAGAGACGGCGGGGCAGAGCGGCCCAGCGCACGGAGTTGGATGTCGTCACGGCGGCTTCCCCGCGTGCCTCACCCTCTCCCCCGAGAGAGCAGTCCCCAGTCCTGTTCTCCCGCCCTGAGCTGCATCCCTCGGCAGATGCGAGCGACCTCATCTCTTTTGGCGGTTCTGAGGGCGAGCCGCTTGATGACGTCATGTCTCTCGCGGCCTCTGAATCCGAAGGTTGGGCCGGTGCCCTCCCTCGCTGGAGCCCATTGACTGCAAGCCGAGTATGGATGCCGAGCTCTTCCGCATCCTTTCGAAAGCAGTAGAGGTTTTGGACCTCGAATGGGCTCCGCCAGAGGAGCCATCACGGAGCAGGCTCGATGAGTGGTTCCTGCCAGGTTCCCGCCAGGCCCCTCGTCAACGCGCCGCGCCATTTTTCCCAGAGGTTCACAATGAGCTGATGAAGTCGTGGCGCGCCCCGTATTCTGCCCGCCTATGTACTACGAATTATTCAGCTCTCACCTCTGTGGATGGCTCTGAAGAGAAGGGTTACGAGCATATACCGCCCCTGGACGAAGCGGTGACGGCTCACCTCTGTCCCCCCACGGCTGTGGGTTGGAAAACTAAGAGGGCCCTTCCATCCAAGCCCTGCGGGACCACTTCTGCCCTGGCTGGCAGAGCATATACGTCCACGGGCCAGGCTGCCTCAGCGCTGCACGCCATGGCTATTCTCCAGGTGTTTCAAGCGAAGCTCCTCCGTTCTCTGGATGAGTCCGGTGTCGATGCACCTGCCTTCCGTGACCTCCGCAGCGCCACTGACTTAGCCCTGCGTGCCACAAAAGCCACAGCTCAGGCTATTGGACGATCCATGGCCAGCCTGGTCGTGCTTGAGCGCCATTTGTGGCTCAACCTGACCGAGATTAAGGAGATAGACAAGACGGCCTTTTTGGATGCCCCGGTCTCTCCTTCTGGTCTCTTCGGGCCAGCAGTAG
The DNA here is from genome assembly GCF_024489055.1 of Chanodichthys erythropterus. NCBI lineage: Eukaryota > Metazoa > Chordata > Actinopteri > Cypriniformes > Xenocyprididae > Chanodichthys > Chanodichthys erythropterus. Next base: position 38,277,725 of record NC_090235.1, read on the forward strand.
AGGGCTTTTCGGAGCGTTTTACTGCAGCACAAGAGTCCTCTCAGGCTATGCGACACTTCCTGCCTAAACGCCCTAGCTCCACGTCTGCTTCCAGCCGCCCCAAGTCTGCGCCGGCTCAGCAGAACAAACCTGCCCCCTCTACCTCTCAGGCAGCACCACCCAAGGAACAGCGCCATCGTAAGCGCTCCTCCTTCCCGAGGCAACGTCAGGGACCCCGGCCTAAGATTACGCTGGACCCGACGCCTCCTAAGCCCTCCTGATATTTCAGGAAGGAAGAGGATGGGGCAAAGTCTCGCCACAGCCGGACCACCCCAAAAGCTCTTTCGTTCCACCCCCCCTCCGCCTCGTTCAGCTCCGGGCGTAGGAGATATGTTCAGTGTTGTGCTAACTGGGCCCAGTGCTGCGTCCATGCAAAACGCTATTCTTATGGCGAACACTATGAATATTCTACCTTCTCTAAGAAAGAGCGAAGTTCCTCTTCCACTCTCTCCGGTGCACGGGCCCCTGATTGGCGGCCCGTCACCCGATACCATTCAGCCCCTTGTCACGCGGGCCGAGGCCTGGCGGGCCATCCCCGGAGTGTCAAGCTGGGTTCTGGGAACCATAAGTCGAAGCTACTCGCTTCAGTTCGCCCGAAGGCCCCCGCGCTTCAGCGGGGTGCTTCAGACTTCAGTCAACACGGACGACGTTCATGTCCTCTGAGCCGAAGTCATGTCTCTTCTGAGGAAAGGAGCTAAAGTAATAGTCTCCCCCTCAGAGAGCAATTCGGGGTTCTACAGACGTTATTTTCTAGTTCCCAAAAAAGATGGCGGTCTCAGACCCATCTTAGATCTCAGGCTCTTGAACCTCTCCCTCATGAGACGGAAGTTCAATATGCTTACGCTGAAGCAGATCCTTGTGCAGGTTTGCCCCGGGGACTGGTTCTGCTCGCTGGACCTGAAAGATGCATACTTTCACATCCAGATAGCCCCCCATCACAGGCGATTCTTGAGATTCGCGTTCGAGGGTGTGGCTTACCAATATACGGTCCTTCCATTCGGACTGTCCCTAGCTCCTCGCACTTTTAGCACGTGCATGAATGCGGCGCTTTCCCCACTGAGACAGATGGGAATCCGGGTTCTCAATTACCTCGACGACTGGCTCATCCTAGCCCAGTCACGAGCTGAGCTGGAGCATCACAGATCCGTGTTACTCAGCCACTTGGAGTGCCTGGGTCTCAGGGTCAACTTTGCCAAGAGCTCACTGCTCCCCAGCTAGCGTATAACGTTCCTGGGTGCAGTTTTCAACTCAGTCCGTATGACGGCTGTAGAATCTCCAGAGCGTGCTCTGGCCATTCAGCAGCTCGCGGCATCGGTCAGGAACAGAGCCTACTTCCCTCTGAAGTTTTTCCAGAGGATGCTAGGGCTGATGGCTTCCGCCTCCCCGGTTCTGCAGCTCGGCCTTCTTCGGATGCGGCCTCTGCAGTACTGGTTGAAGTTCCGGGTCCCTCCTCACGCCTGGCGGCACGGCCGCCTGCGTCTCAGGGTCAGTCAGACCTGTTTGGCAGCTCTGAAACCCTGGATGAACCCTGTATGGTTCAGCCAAGGAGTACCCCTACAGGCGGTGTCCAGAAGGACGGTGCTCTCAACGGATGCGTCCAACACAGGTTGGGGCGCTCTTTGCGAGGGCAGACCGGCCTTCGGCTCGTGGTCTCACGAGGAATGCCATCTGCACATCAACTGCCTCGAGATGTTGGCAGTGATTCGAGCCCTTCATGCGTTCCAGGCACACCTCACCAGGGCGGTCTTTCGTCCAGCCGCTTATGCGCTCTGGCGAAGCGTCTTCTGGAATGGGCATCACCGAGGTTTCCATCGCTCAGGGCGACTCACATACCCGGGAGAACAAACTTGGGAGCAGACATGCTATCTCGGGGCAATGTCCCCTCAGACGAGTGGATGCTCCACCCCCAGACGGTTCTCATGATCTGGGAGTTCTTCGGAAAGGCATAGGTAGACCTCTTCGCTTCAGAAGGCAACTCTCACTGCCCAATTTATTCTCAAAGGAGGAGGATGCGCTGGCCCATGTCTGGCCCAGCACCCTCCTTTACGCTTTTCCCCCCGATCGCTCTGATCCCACAGGTCATCAGACGAATCAGGGAAGACGAGCACAGAGTCCTCCTGGTGGCCCCGCTCTGGAGGAGCCAAGTTTGGTCCTCAGAGCTGTTCAGGCTTTCCACAAAAGCTCAGTGGCCGATCCCCCTGAGACGGGACCTCCTCTCTCAGGCGAACAGGACGATTTGGCATCCCCAGCCAGAACTCTGGGCTCTGCACCTCTGGTCCCTCGACGGGAGCCTGCCAACCTCCCCAGGGACGTGCTGAATACCATTTCTCAGGTGAGAGCTCCGTCCACCAGACGCCTCTAAGCCCAGAAATGGTCGGTCTTTGTTGACTTGTGCTCTACACGCAACATAGACCCAGTGGAGTGTGACGTATCCCCGATACTGTCTCTTCTCCAGGAGCGTTTGAATCTGGGTCGCACCCCTTCAACGCTTCTTCCCTGATTCGTCTGATGAAGTTTACGTAGAAGCCATTGCAGCGTTTCACGCTCCTATCGCTGGCCAGTCAGTGGGACGAAACAACCTCGTGGTGCGTTTCTTGAGAGGTTCTAGGCAATTAAATCCTCCTCATCCTCTCACTGTTCCCACCTGGGACCTCTCTTTGGTCCTCAGAGCTCTTAAAGGGCCTCCCTTTGAGCCACTGCGTTCAGCTGACCCCAGGCCCCTGACGCTCAAAACCGCTCTGCTACTTGCATTAGCATCAGTTAAGCGAGTTGGTGACTTCATGCCTTGAGTTCGGGCCCAACGACTCCAAAGTCGTTTTGAAACCTAGGCATGGCTACGTCCCTAAGGTGCTCTCGACTCCATTCAGAGCACAGGTTATTTCCCTCTCAGCGCTTCCTCCATCGTCGGACGAGCGAGAGTTGGAACTACTCTGCCCTGTCAGGGCATTAAGGACCTACGTTGATCGATCACAGCCTTTTCGGCAATCTGATCAGCTCTTTATCTGCTTTGGTGGCCGCACCAAGGGGTCTTCGGTCTCAAAGCAACGTCTTTCGCGTTGGATAGTCGATGCTATTGCTCTTTGTTACTCCTCTATGGGCCTCGACTGCCCCATAGGAGTTAGAGCTCACTCTACTAGAGGAATGGCTTCCTCTTGGGCCTGGTCTAGTGGAGTTTCGATTAAAGACATCTGTGAGGCGGCTGGCTGGTCCTCGCCGTCTACTTTTGTCAGATTTTATCATTTGGACGTTCCGACCTTACAAGCTCGGGTCCTCTCGGTATGATCCAGCGGCCTCTATCGAGCTCCGCTTCATGCCACTCTGGGAGTTAACTCCCTTTTTGTAGTGTAACGAGGGTTCGATGGCTCCGGCCTTCTCACTTGCCCTCTGGTTCCCTCACGGTGCCCAAGACAAGTCCAGTCGTTCCCTGCCGTGGCATGGCGCGGTTGAATTCTTTCCCTATACGCAGTACGAGTGAAGTATCGAAAGGGAACGTACTCGGTTACTAACGTAACCTCAGTTCCCTGAGATACGGAACGAGTACTGCGTTACATGCCGTGCCACAAGGCTGCGGCTTCAGTGTCGTCGCTTCAGTCGAATGACCTGAAATCCTATGGCGAAACGCCCGCTTATATAGCCCTAAACTCCGCCCATTTCGGCGGGAATATTTGCGCGCTCTGTCGCCATAGGTCGCGCGGCTATGCCGCGCCGTCATTGGTTCAACAACTTGTCTATGAGTGAACCAATGACGATGCAGTTACACTGCGTTATTGAAAAAGGCTTCAGTAACGGGGAAAAAGGAGACCTTTCCCCATACGCAGTACTCGTTCCGTATCTCAGGGAACCGAGGTTACGTTAGTAACCGAGTATGTTTTCGGTACTTGGATGGAAAAAGGTATATGGGCAGTAAGTCATTTGATGGATAATTTTGGTAATTTGCTATATTACAGTGACTTTTGTGATAAATTTAATTTCAAGTGCCCAATTAGGGAGTACAATTAGTGATAAAGGCCATCCCAGCACCCCTGAAAACAATGATTCAGCAGTTTGTAATATATTCTAATTCTCAATCAGAAATGAGATCACTTTGCATTGAAGGTATTAATTTAAATAGCAAACAGTTTACAAATAAGTTTATTAGAAATATCTTATCTAAACAGTATTATCCTAATCAACTGAAAAGAAAATATGTTCTACAAGACTTTAGTGTGGAAAAAGCGAAAAAAATAAGGAAACGATATTTATCATACCCAATTCTTCCCAAGGCTAAAGAAGTGACATTCAAAATCTTAAATGACATCTATCCATCCAACTCCTTTTACATGAGAGATTTAATTGGGAAAATAATTCATGTGGATTTTGTGAGAAAGACATCAGTGTGAATTGGTAAATGAATTTTGGCTTTCATTTCAAAATTGGATACAATTTAAAGATATATTGATACATCCTTTAAATATGACCTTGATTAAAGTTGGAGTGTTTATAAATGAAAAAAATATAGAATTTTTGATAAATAACCTGATTGTGTTAGGAAAACACTTTATCCACAGATGCAAGTATTTAAAGGTTAAACCCCATTTCACGGGATGGAAAAATGATTTTAAGATATTTGCAAAATCCCTTCAATGGATGATGGACAGAAACGCCCTGAAACTTCTTTCGGCTTTGGACTCATATCAACTTATATGTTATTAGATTAAGACCCCCCCTTTTTTCTTTTTTCTTTTTTTTTCCCCTTTTTCTCTGTTTGTTCTGTTTTTCTTTAAATGCTGTATCAACACAAAACACTGATTTATGATTGTTAAATATGCCTTAAATGTTTGTATTTGAAAAAAGTCTATTAAAAAAAAAAAAAAAAAAAAAAATTCCGAATTGGTAAGTTTCATCAGGGCGCTAAGAAATATAGAGCTGAGTATCATCAGCGCAACAATGAAAACTAACGCCATGCTTCCTAATGATATCTCCCAAGGGTAGCATGTACAGACTTGAAAAACAATGGTCCTAGTACTGAGCCTTGCGGTACTCCATATTTTACTTGTGATTGATATGACCTCTCTTCGTTTACTACGACAAACTGATAACGGCCAGATAAGTATGATTTGAACCATGACAATGCAATTCCACTAATGCCAACTTAGTTTTCAAACCTATTTAAAAGAATATTGTGATCAATAGTGTCAAATGCAGCACTAAGATCCAGTAACACTAATAGAGAGGTACAACCACGATCTGATGATACGAGCAAATCATTAGTAACTCTAATGACAGCAGTCTCAGTGCTATGGTACGGTCTAAATCCTGACTGGAAATCCTCACAGATACTATTTATTTCTAAAAAGGAACATAGTTGTGATGAAACTGCCTTTTTTAGTATTTTTGACAGAAAAGTGAGATTTGAAATTGGCCTGTAATTGACTAATTCTCAAGGATCAAGTTGTGTTTTTTTTAATAAGAGGTTTAATAACAGCCAGCTTAAAAGTTTTTGGTACATATCCTAGTGATAAAGATGAATTAACAATATTAAGAAGAGGATCTATGACCTCTGGAAGCATCTCTTTCAATAGCTTAGTTGGTATAGGGTCTAACATACATATGGTTGATTTTGATGATTTAACAAGTTTAGACAATTCTTCCTCTCCTAAAGCAGAAAATTAATTGAATTTTTCCTCAGGGATACTACAATGCACTGTCTGACAAGATACTGCAGAAGACGGTTGCATGGTTATAATTTTTTCTCTAATATTATCAATCTTGCAAGTAAAGAAGTTCATAAAGTCATTACTGCTGTGCTCTGTGGAAACATCAGAAGGGGAAGCATTGTTTCTTGTTAATTTAGCCACTGTATCAAATAAATACATAGGGTTGTGTTTATTTTCTTCTAAAAGTTTTGAAAAATAGGCAGATCTAGCAGTTTTTAAGGCCTTTCTGTACTCAATCATTCTCTCTCTCCATGAAATGCAAAATACTTTTAGTTTTGTTTTCTTCCAGCTGCGCTTCATTTTCCTGGCTGCTGTTTTTAAGGCCCGAGTGTGCTCATTGTACCATGGCATTGTATTAATCTCCTTAATCTTTTTTAAATGCAAAGGAGCAACTGAATCTAATGTGCTGGAAAAGACAGAGGCAATAGTTTCTGTTGCAACATCAAGGTCTTCTAAGCTATCTGGTATGCTAAGGTGATGAAACTGATCAGGGCTGCATTTCCCAAAAGCATCGTAAGCTTAAGTTGATCGTAGCTCCATTGAAACCAATGGAGCTACGCTCAACTTAGGCTTACGATGCTTTTGGGAAACGCAGCCCAGGAAGATTATTTATAAAGCGATCTTTAGTGGTAGAAGTGATGGTTCTACCATATTTATGGCAGGGAGGCAGTTTAGCCTCTTTGACTAAATGTAGTATACACGAGACTAGATAATGATCTGAGATGTTGTCACTCTGCTGCAGAATTTCAGCGGCGTAAATATTGATTTCATGTGATAATATTGGATCTAAAGTATGATTATGACAATGAGTGGGTCCTGACACGTCTTGTTCTAACACCAGTAGAGTTTAGAATGTCTGTAAATACCAATCCCAATGAGTCTTTTTTATTATCTACATGGATATTAAAATCACCAACAACAAGGACTTTATCTGCAGCTAGTACTAATAGTGATAGAAAATCTGCAATTTCTTTGATAAAGTCTGTATGGTGTCCTGGTGGCCTGTATTCAGAGCCTGTTTAGTCAAAAAATCCACATTCAAACCAAAATAGCAGACTTCCTGTTGGTCGGAGCTAATGACTGTAAATTAGAAAATTATCCGGCTTAATGAGAACAATAAGTGTACCGAGTTTGGTGACTGTAGGTTAAACTAACCCCCCCACTTTTGTCAAAAGGTGGCGCTATAGAGGCCCTGCTGCCCGCCCGTTTCTACGGTTTTGCCCATGTCTGCTGGTTGATATCTCTGATGTGTGCATTGAGTTTCATGCAATTTGCATGTTAAGAGTCTCAAAAGCTTCCAAAACTAATATTAAAGTTTGATGCGTTGCCATGGCAACAGTGTTTGTGATATCACTATTCCCTTTCAAAGGTCTACATTCACCATGTCTTGACATTATTCTGGTGAAGTTTGAAGCAAATCGGATAAAAATAAGATGGTGATCTCAAAGCATTTTGAAAGTGACACACTTCTTGCTATCAGTTGGTGGCGCTATAACTTTGACTCACAATAGTCACATCCATGTGATCGGACTACTACAACCAACACACTCATGAAGTTTCATAAAGATCAATCAATGTATGCAGAAGTTATAACACACTTCCTGTTTCCCTTTTCTCGCCATAAATTTGTTGCCTCGCCACGGCCAAACCGTTCGAGATATCAAAAACCGCTGGCAATTTTTCATCATCGATGTCTTGACTTCATGCTGACCGAGTTTGGTGGTGATCGGAATAATCTCCAAATTACAATATATAATTTTTAGCACAACTGTATGTAACCCTCATTCCCTGAAGGAGGGAAAGGAGACGTCCTGTTGCCACAGTTGCTGTAACACCACTAACTGTCACAGACACGTCAGGTTCCAACGTCACCCAACCACAACGCTCACTGTCTCCAGAGTACTGATCACCGACACCTGCACCTCATCACTCAACTCATCAAGTCAAATTTATTTATATAGCGCTTTTTACAATTAAATCAACAGCACTATAAAGCACACACAGCACTCCACGTCCGGTCTCGTTCGCATACCCTCATTGTTATGCTTACCTCAAGGACTCCTCTTCGCATACTCACCTGTCTCCAGCGTGTCTCTTCCCTCTGTGTGCCTCGTCTGCTGTGTGAGTGTGTTCCCGTCAGCTCCCAAGTTCTCCAGCGATCTCCAAGCTCCAGCGTGTATCTACCTGCAAACAAAAGGACAGTAAATATACCTCATATTCCCTGCTCAAGTCAATCTACAACCAGTTCACGTACCTGTGTGTTTCACCCCGCTCTACTGTGGTTTAATAAAGCAACTGTTACCTGTTACATCTGTGTCTGTCTTCTGTCTACTGTAACACTAAGCTGCCAGGTCACCGATTGTGCAATGCAAATCTTGCATGCCAATGTCCATTGGCTCATTTAGTTTACAGTCAAAGGTGATTGGGCTCTCAGGCGAGATCCCAATTCGTTGGTACATTGACGTGATGTCTCCGTTCCCTCCTTCAGGGAACGAGGGTTGCATACAAGACGTTTTCTACAAAGCTGCTTTATAGCTGATTTGAACTCTTTTCATATTTGATAATCTGTTTACAGTTGCAAAGTACAACAGAACTGAATAAACACTGAATTAACTTTAGATGAACAATGACACTATTTACTTTTTAAAGAAATTGCAGAATTGTACTCTGCTTGCATCATTTATTCATTATTTTCCTGCTTATCCATGTAAAGTTGTTTTGAAACGATCTGCGTTGTATAACGCATTATATAAAAAAAAGGGAAAAAAAAAGGGCTGAGGCAGATCTTCACCCTGGGGTCTGTGGACCTTGACTCTGGTCGGAGCTGGATTTGGCCGTCAAGTCAAGTCATCTTTATTTATATAGCGCTTTTTACAATGCAAATTGTGTCAAAGCAACTTCACAGTGATAACTGTGTTTGTTTCTCTGTCGTCCAATCAGCAGGACAGCCATGAACCATCCCATGGACTGATTGATTCATAGATTAAAGAAGCCATTTCAAATCAATTGTTTATACAGACTTAAATTTTTTGTCTTCTAGGGGTTTGTTTGACTAGTGGAAAATTTGTACAAAATGTTTTCTGTATATTTTGAGTGTTACACAGTAAAAACATTGGGGGGAATAATGTGAATTTACTCCCTTGTGAGATTCATTCATGTGTGTTCTGTATGCCATGTGACTATTGTCTTCTGTAGAGCTACTTTATACCTAAATTGAAATTGTTTCATAATTAAACTTTAAATCGAGATAAACTTTGCAACATTGACACTGTAAAACTGCTTAAAACAATCTGTATTGCATAAAGATCTATGTAAATATATGTGACTGTTCTAACAGCAAGCATGCAGTCACAAGATATATTTAAATCAGAGAAAGCCAATGGAGAAAACTCACCTGGATCTCACCTGTGTGTGACTCACCTCTTATTCCACTAACTCCAGTGAAATGAGTCTGAAAGGTTTTGTCCAGGCAGTCAGGTGATGACAGCCAGAAATAAGAACCTGTAAAACAATATTTGAAAATGGGAATCCAGATGTTAAAGTATTTTATGTTATCTGCATCTAGATGAATGAGCTGGAGAGAGCAGTTTCGGCAGCACACACATATCTCCAGCGAAACCCTGGGGACCTTCTGCTATCTAGGAGTCTCAACTACTATAAAAGCCTGTTTGACATGGAGGAATACCTCATAGACCACGAGGAGCAGCCCTATGAGGTATTTATTCCCTCCTGTTTTCCTTTTTAACCTTTTTAGAATCACTCTTCCAAAATAACTAAATATGGATTCATATCCATTCTTCTCACCTCTCAGGCTTTATTCCTGAAGGCTGTAAAGCTGTATAATTCTGGGGATTTTAGCAGCAGTGCTCGAGACATGGAGCTGGCAGCTGCTGAGTATTTTAAAACATACAACATGTGTTTGCTGTCCTGTGAGGGGTCATACGATGTGCAGGAGTTTAAAGACTTTTACCCTACCTTAGCCGGTCAGTGATGACATGAGGCATTGTCAGATTTGGTTCAAATATCTGTGAATATAAAAACCTATCCTAACGAAAATAGGCTTGGTTCAAAAGTAACTGACTTTGGTTTACTTAAGAAGTACAGCAGTGATCTGACATAGGAAGTCTATATCATCACTGGTTGTTGAAGATTATTTTTGGTGCTGTTGTTTTTTTCGTATCAGGATTAATGCAGTATTCTCACTCTTATTTTCTTTCCCCTAGATTTCTATTTTGAAGTAATGAAGTGTAAAGTAAAATGTGAGGAGAATTTGATACCAAATGTTGGTGGGTACTTTGTGGAGAAATTTGTTGCCACCATGTACCACTACATGCAGTTTGCTTATTACAAATGTAAGTAACATAAAAACACATACACAAGCACTCTTCAATGTCGTAATGCATCTGCCAACAATAGACAAAATAAATATTACAATCTTGCCTTATTTCATATCAGTATGCAGATTTCAGAATTTATTGTAGGGGATATGCAGGTTTCTCAGGATCTCACATAAACACTTTCCAAGACTTTGAAACATCTACAGGTATTGGCACGATACACTGTTGATCCAAAAATGTGGAATAACTAACTTGCCCAGAACGGTGCATCATTCAAAAGTGGTAGGACATGATATAAGATAAGAGGTGATTTGAGAGCAATTATTGATGTTTTTGGTGTTGCATCCTGAAGTCCAACACTCATGTTCATTAAAAGTGGAGAGCACTATTTTCTCCCACCAGTGCTGACTCGGCTCCCTCTCCCATTTTGATGTTTGTACTCTCCCATTTTGTACTGTATATGAAGCTTTTTGAATTTGCATGTAGCATGGGAATTAAGAATTGGATTTCTATCCATTTTATTTTAAGACACATTTATGTGGCAAAGTGTAAATTAAATGTTCAAACCCGATCAGATAGTAGTCCAGTCACTCCAAGATGGCAAATCGCAAACCCCCATAGATCTGTAAATCGCAATCGCAAACCCCCATAGATCTGTAAAAGGTTTTCATTAAAATGATCACTTTATAAATGTCTTTTGTTCTCCTTTTAGTAAATGATGTGCGTAATGCAGCTCTGTGTGCAGCAAGCTATATGCTGTTTGATGCAGATGATCAAGTAATGCAGCAGAACATCGCCTACTACAGATACTACAGACAACAGTGGGGACTGCATGACGAGCATTTCAAACCACGACCAGTAAGTACAGACACACAAGCATATTGAACTTGTCAGTATACTTATCAGTATTACAAATATGTAGTAAGGCTAATGCTTCTGATGCTCAACATTTTAATCAAATAAAATAAAAAAAGATTGAATTTCCCCATCACAGCACTGTAGTGGTAGATACATTTTGTTTGTTAAATTGGCTTCTTTTAACTCAAACCCAGGAACAAATCCGTAAACAACATAAACTATATTTTGTTCTGGTTGTGTTTTAGTGCTACTGTTTTAACATTTTTATCTTTATGTCCATACAGGAAGCTCTTAGATATTACAATCTAACTACCAAACTGAGGGAACTGTTGGAGTTTGCAAAGAATTATTTACAGACAGATGATGAGGTAAACCCCATTGTGTCATTTAATTGCACAGTAGCTGAATCCAGTAACCCCGCGAACTGAATTTCCCCTAGGGCCATTTTCCTGGTCACATTCGCACCACCAATTGGAATTCTGAAGTGACATAAGCTGTCACTTACGTTCTGCCACACTGGTGCAGCAGATTTTTATTTTGGCACAGTTGACAACAACACAACCGATTGTTTCTGCAATGATGTGTTTATGTTGTGTTTGAGTGACACAAGCAAAAAAAAAAAAAAAGCTATGCAAAATTTGGTAACACTTTCTATGAAGCCTGTATTTATAATGCATTATAAGGGTATTCTTAATGCATTATAATACATGCATAATGCCTTATAAACAACCTTATATTATGTTGTATCATCTTATAACTAATCATCATAACAACATGTACAATACATTATGATACTTACCTATTTGTGGCTATAACTTTTAGGAGTACAATTATAACACTTGATGAAGTCTGCATTTATAATGCATTGGTATATTTAATGCATTATAATACATGCTTAATGCCTTATAAACAACCTTATAATGTGTTGTATCATTTCATGAATAATCGTAACAACAGTAATAATACTTACCCGTTTGTGGATAACTATTAAGAGTATGATTTATAACTAGTGGTGGAAAGAGTACTGAAAATGTGTAATTAAGTACAAGTACTAAAAAAGAATATGACTTAGAAAAGAGTAAATAAGTAGTTTGCTGAAAAACTACTCAAGTTACTATGTTACAAAATAAAAAAAAGTATTATTTTTTCTATTTTTACACAAAATCAGGTGAGGTTAGCAATATGGAGCACTAAACACTCTCAAGTAATCTGTTTTATTCATACTGGAAGCCCCTCACAGAATATTATAAACGGAGTTATTCTCTGGCCAAGAGAATATTCCTATTATAGCATCAAAGCATAAAACGATCGAAAACGTTAAAGTGACTTGGTCTTCAGTTGAAAGAACAAACAGAACAATCGAGCGTGAATAACGTTTTAATATGTGCAAACTATGAATACAGAGGTTATACGTCTATATATATATACAAGAATATACACACCTATGTACAAGAGTGGAAGTAGAAAAGGAAAGAGAGAAGGCAAGTAGCAAACTTACAATCAGTCCTAAGCCAGCACGGAAATCAGTTTCATCATCTAAGATTGAGAAACGGCAGTATACTTGCATTGGTTGTGCGTGTCGAATTTCAGGTTAGCGCTGGTGCAGTTCGTTGGCTACTTCCGTTCCGCGGGAAGGTTTGAACTGAGGACTTGAGAGTGAGTTTCGCTGGAAGATGGCGGTCCCGAAGCTGAGCGCGATGGCAGCCCGTGGTCACCGGAGATGTCCGGGAAGGACATGCACGAGGTGCTCGTGAGACAATCGGGAGAACACACAGAAGAATCCTGGTGTTCCTTTTTTATGACAGATAAGCCGACACACCTCCTTGAGGTGGAATGGCCAATGACATTGATGCAAAGTTGGCGGGCAAGCTCTTTCTTTGTTTGGTCTCCTAGATGAATTTGCATACTTTACGACTATCAGATCGGATTTCGAGATGGAGTGCTTTCTTTACAATATCATTAAACACATAGAAAAATGCATTTGTCAGCTATGTGACATCTCTCAGTGAATAGCTCGAGTCCGGAGCTTTAAAACGAGATCAAACTCGATAGATCAGAAAGGCATACACAAGAAGTTATGGTTTACAGACAAAATTCCCTTATTACAACTAACACTAGCACAAATACACTCATTTAAACACTAGGAAACATGCATACGCTTCAAAATACAGGACGGGTATATTTTGGCATAGTCGTATTTTACATATACAGTCAAAAATGTATGTTTGTGTGTTTATGTGTGTGTGTGTGTGTGTGTGTCTGTGTGTGTGTGTGTGTGTGTGTGTGTTGAAATGTGTTCTGGACAGTCTCTGGGGGGGTGCTCCTTTTGAAGTCTCCAAAGTTGGGAAGTTGGAGTTTTCTGTTTCACTTCGGAGGGTAACAAAGGTGTCAAGTGGGCTCATCTTCTCCAGTCTCTTTGGGGCCGAGCTGAGATTTACAACCCAGTCCAGCATGCTAAAAGTGTTCTGAACATTCCAAAGTTTGATTATCCTGATACGTGTGCATATGCTACATAAACTTCCAGGAAATCACTTATATGGACATCAGATATTGCTACAGCTGAATAAACATGCAGATAGAGACATTTTGATTGATGAAACATTTAGACAATAGACATAGTTGAGATGATATATCTGTGCTTATCTGTGTTCTTTAAGCCATCTTGGGTATTTTTTCATAAGAATAATGTATATCTATAATGCAATGCTAATTGACATAGCCTATATCATAGAATTTTATGACATAACAGGGTTCCCTTTCGATACTTCACTCGTACTGCGTATGGGGAAAGGTCTCCTTTTTCCCCATTACTGAAGCCTTTTTCAATAACGCAGTGTAACTTCTGTAGCATATGCACACGTATCAGGATAATCAATAACCTTTGGAATGTTCAGAATGCTTTTAGCATGCTGGACTGGGTTGTAAAAGCTCATCTCGGCTCCGACCGGTCTGCAAAGATGAGCCTGCTTGCCAACTTTGCGGCCTGGCCGAAGCTGAACAGAGATGTCCACTTCCAGCTCTTGGGACATCAAAGGGTCACTCATGTGGATTACAGACCAGATCACATTCTAACACACACCACACACACACAGACACATACAGAAACACACAAACATACATTTTTGGCTGTATATGTAAAATACAACTATGCCAAAATATATCCATCACGTAAACGTATAACCTTTGTAGTCGTAGTTTGCATATATTAAACACATTATTCATGCTCGATTGTTTTTTTTTCTCCTTTCAACAAAAGCCAGGTCACTTTAACGTTTCGATCCTATATCCTTGCTTTACGTTTGGATGCTAGAATAGGAGGTCCTTCTCGTGGCCAGAGAAAAACCTTCCTTTGATAATATTTTATGAGGAGCTTAATTTGCTGGACAAATGAACAGTTTCTCTAAATAATTATTAAACCAGAACTAATCATATATGATAATTGATTATAATTCGTTATAGTTCACAATATATGGTTAATTCCCCCTTGGGTCGGTATATGCATAATAATTATTCATAAAGCTTTATGAATTATTATATTCATATCCCACCCATAAATTGATTAATAACTGTACAATCGTTACACTGCATCATCATTGGTTCACTCATAGACAAGTTGTTGAACTAATGACGGCGCGGCATAGCTGCGCGGCCTATGGCAACAAAGCCCGTGAATATTCCCGCTGAAATGGGCAGGGTTTAGGGCTATATAAGCAGGCGCTTCGCCATAGGATTTCAGTTCTCTCTCCTTCAGCGACGACTTCATATAGCTCTTCGCTGATTTCCGGCTGAAGCCTTCGCCGCCTGGAAGAAGCTCGCCTGGGAGAAGCTCTCGTCGCCATCGAAGAGGCTCCTGCAGCGGACTGAGCTGAGACCGGCGGACGAAGATAGCGCCGGCGCCCTCGCAGACTGCCGCCTCGAGTGCCGCTCTCGAGCCGCCCGCTTCCTGCTTACGGCCAACTCTCAGCGCGTCTCCTGCCGCCATCCAGCGCCGTTTAACGAGCATTTCCCGCGGCTTAACGGCACTTTCTAAAAGAGCTTTCCCAGCGGCCCTCGCCGCTCTAAAAGAGCTCAATCACCATTTTCACGGCGGCGCCGTTGCCTCAATGTGGTACACTGTGGCACATGCAGAGCCCCTCGCTCTGCGGATCTTCGCTCTCTAGCAGCTGTTCACTGCGCTGCCCTCGTGCCACCTTCAGCATTTGAGAGCATTCAGCTCATCCCCTGCTGTCTTCCGTCAGGTGAGTACAGAGCTTATTTTTCTACTTTCTCGCTGGCGTTTGCTTCAAATGCCATCTCTCCGAACGCATCATTTGCCGGGTCCTCCCCCGCAAACCGCATTCGTTGAGGATGGTGCTCTCACTCGGGAGCACGAGAGCGAGCTCTCACTCTCAGTTGAATTTGACATGATGCTCTCCCCTGACTTAGGCGAGACTCATGATACATTTTCTATCTGATTGAGTTTATTTCTCCTTATCTCAATGCGCCTCGCTTGCCGGTCCCTCCCCCGCGAGCCGCGTTAGTTCAGAAATATGATATGACTTTCTTCCCTAGCTTGGGTGAGAAACATGTTATATGCTTAATTTAATGGAGCATATTTCTGCTGTTTGCACTGAGTCTTCTCTAAGTGTTAATTGCCGGTTCTGCCAGCGAGCCGTGTTTATTGAGAAATATAACATGTCGCTCTCCCCCCTCTTGGGTGACACCCATGTTATATACATTCAGTTTATATAGCAGATTTTTGCAGAGTTATCTGAATCTCTCAGCTGAATTTGACATGATGCTCTCCCTGACTTTTCCTTATCTCAATGAGCGTCGCTCGCCGGTTCTGCCCCGCAAGCCGCGTCGATTGAGAAATGTGACGTTCTGCCCCGACTCAGCCCGCCACCAGGCGCCATTCAACCTCTTGTCACGCGGGCCTGGCAGGCCATCCCCAGAGTATCAAGTGGGTTCTGGGGTATCTCAAGGCTACTCGCTCCAGTTTGCTCGCAGACCCCCGCGTTTTGGCGGGGTGCTTCCCACGTAACATAATTTTATCCACATATATATATATATATATATATATATATATATATATATATATATATATATATAAAGAAGTCTGCCAAGAACCTGAAACTGAGCTGCAGCACGGTGGCCAAGACCATACAGTGGTTTAACTGGTCAGGTTCC
The DNA here is from genome assembly GCF_024489055.1 of Chanodichthys erythropterus. Lineage (NCBI taxonomy): Eukaryota > Metazoa > Chordata > Actinopteri > Cypriniformes > Xenocyprididae > Chanodichthys > Chanodichthys erythropterus. The sequence continues at coordinate 38,293,824 of NC_090235.1, forward strand.
ACTCAGAACAGGCCTCGACATGATCAACCAAAGAAGTTGAGTGCACATGCTCAGCATCATATCCAGAGGTTGTGTTTGGGAAATAGACATATGAGTGCTGCCAGCATTGCTGCCGAGGTTGAAGGGGTGTGGGGTCAGCCTATCAGTGCTCAGACCATACGCCCCACACTGCATCAAATTGGTCTGCATGGCTGTCGTCCCAGAAGGAAGCCTCTTCTAAAGATGATGCACAAGAAAACAGTTTGCTGAAGACAAGCAGACTAAGGACATGGATTACTGGAACCATGACCTGTGGTCTGATGAGACCAAGATAAACTTATTTGGTTCAGATAGTGTCAAGCGTGTGTGGAGGCAACCAGGTGAGGAGTACAAAGACAAGTGTGTCTTGCCTACAATCAAGCATGGTAGTGGGAGTGTCATGGTCTGGGGCTGCATGAGTGCTGCCGGCACTGGGGAACTACAGTTAATTGAGGGAACCATGAATGAGCAAAGCATGACACCCTCCCTTCGGAGACTGGGCCACATGGCAGTACTCCAACATAACGACCCCAAACACACCTCCAAGACAACCACTGCCTTGCTAAAGAAGCTGAGGGTAAAGGTGATGGACTGGCCAAGCATGTCTCCAGACCTAAACCTTATTGAGCATCTGTGGGGCATCCTCAAATGGAAGGTGGAGGAGCACAAGGTCTCTAACATCCAACAGCTCTGTGATGTTGTCATGGAGGAGTGGAAGAGGACTCCAGTGGCAACCTGTGAATCTCTGGTGAACTCCATGCCCAAGAGGGTTAAGGCAGTGCTGGAAAATAATGGTGGCCACACAAAATGTTGACAATATAGGCCCAATTTGGACATTTTCACTTAGGGGTGTACTCACTTTTGTGGCCAGCGGTTTAGACATTAATGGCTGTGTGTTGAGTTATTTTGAGGGGACAGCAAATTTACACTGTTATATATAATAAAAAATTTACAAAAATGTGAGGGATGTACTCACTTCTGTGAGACACTGTATATGTGTGTGTGTGTGTGTGTGTGTGTGTGTGTGTGTATATATATATATATATATATATATATATATATATATATATATATATTAAGGCTGTCAAAATAACGTGTTAATTTCGATTAATTAATCTGAGAAAAGATAACGCAGATTAATCCACTTCGTATTGACCTTTGAACCTGGAGCCGTTCTAGCCACCATTCGACTGTAAAATGAAGGAGGGAGACGACTGCTGCGCTGAAGGACATAACGAGCAGAGCTCCTCCCTCGTGCGCGCAAGCACTCTTCAAAGTAAGCACCGTCTTTGCACTCTCTCTACCTCACACATAATATCTAAATCAACTAACACAATGCTAAAAGTTCATAAGACCGAATCCATGTTTCACGAGGCACATTCTGAGAATGTTTTTCCTGAATAACTGAATAAAAAGAACATCACCTCATCTTCTCTGACAGGCGCCCTGCATGTGCAGCTGACATAAACCACACTTTCAGTAAACAAAAAGAAAATCCTATCCAGCGGTGAAGTGTTTTCTGTGTTGACAAATCAAATGCGATGTCCTAATAACAGTCGTGATTCACACGCAACGCGTCAACGTCCACTAATGTCCAATTCGCAACCTAATGACTCATTTGAACAGATTCAATTTAATGAATCATGACAACAACTTATGATGTCCATGGATCTGTCCACACGATCTATAATGAATCATTTACTCGAACAACTCTGAAATGAGAACATAAGTGTGCTTTCCCCATTTAGCAAGAGTGGTTAGTAAAATTACTTAATAAACCACAATATTTTCAGATTACTTAAATGACAATGTGTAGTAAATTAGGCCTACCTATAAAATCAGTTAATTTAGACTGGAGTGAGGTGAAACCAGAACAAAGCAAGTTGTTGTTAGCTAGGTGCATTCAATTGCATATGGTAGAAAATTATATTATTAGTTAATATAAAATGCTACTTTTTAATACTTTTCAGGTTTAGCAAAAAAGCATCTTCTCTTAGAGAGCTATAAAATCACTTTTTTTTTTCTTTTTTTTTTTTGCAAAGAGGGCAAGAAAGAATTACAGTGAGAGTAACGGGTACTTTATTGTCAGTATCGGGCTCGCAAATCAAGTGGGTAGGGCACTTTTTACTGTTTGTGTGGATTATCATGTCTGTCACCACCGAAGACCATTTTTGACCCAGGAAAAACCCTGCATTGATTCATTTGAATTGAAATATTTAATACTTTCACAGCAAAAATTATGTATGCAATTAATTTAGATTAATCACAGAGTATGTAATTAATTAGATTAAAATTTTTAATAGATTGACCTAATATATATATATATATATATATATATATATATATATATATATATATATATATATATATATATATATATATATATATATATATATATATATATATATATATATATATATATATATATATATACTTTTAATGCACGAAAGGTAAAACGGAGGCGTTCATATCAATTAGTGAGTGAAGTGAATATAAGCTGAAGCTCACACACTGGAAGGGGGGAGATGTCACAGTTGAACAGCTGAGTTGAGAGTGGTGGGAGAGAAGTCGAGCGTGTTACCGTGTGGGGTGTGGCTCATGTTCCTGTCGGCCGCTTCCAGATAGTGATGGGCAAATTAAGCCTCATGAAGCACTGAGGCTTCGCAACCCATTCACCAAAAGGTTCATTACCCGAAGCTTCATTCAGCATTGCTCACTAGTGACACCTAGCTACTGTGCAAAGAAATAGCAGACAAAATTAATCCTGAGCCTATGACCTGATAATATAATAATGACCTAATATAATGTAATAATATAGCTCTAATAATACAATAACAACAATGACACAACTCTTTAACTCTGACTCTCCGACACTCTACTACTACTTCTGGTTCTACTACTCCTGAAACACCCACAAGGTGGCATGTGTTTCGAACCCCCTTTATCTGGAAGCGACACTCACACCGAACCGATGACGTATTCCACACAAACCGAGGCCTCGTTTGTCATCGGTCACGTGATTTCTACATTTCCAACACAAGCCTCGAATCGACGCTTTAACTGGCACGCCCATTTATGCTCAACACAAGCTCCGAAGCCTCGGTTCAAATGTCCCATCACTACTTCCAGACCTGCTGGTGAAGTGTGTGAACTGGTGCAAAGTTGCCAAGTTACCTTCACGTTCAAGCATCGCTAAGCCGTCCAAATGGGAAAGCCGGTCGTAACAAGGATCATCGTTGAGTTCACTACGGCCCCTAGACACTCTTCAATTGCCCGGTGATCAGCTGCACTTGGGTCAGTGACGCAAAGCCATTCATTCATTTCCACAAACAATCACACACGCTCTCCAACACACACACGCACACATATACAAACTGATCGGGTCTGATTGTTTATATTTATTTTGTTTTGTTTTTTATTCCCCTTCTACGAACTTCTTATTCATTGTTTTTTGTTCTTGATAATTTATATAAATTTATATTATTGTGGGGTTTTTTTTATTTATTTTTTTTTATTATTGTGGCTGTATTGTTCATTAGTTGGTTTTGTATCAAACTAAGTTGGTTTTTCTTATTTTTGGTGGGTGTCTTATTGTGTAAACCCATTTAAGTAAACTTAATGGAAAAGAGAGACTGAATATTTTGAGTTTATTAAACGTAACAGGTGGTTATTTAAAGCTATCCTGGATTTTTTTTTTTTTTTTTTTTTTGGCAGGCCTATACCTGCCTGGCGCCCGAACAAGTCTAATTAAAAACATTTTATTGAACTATTAATTGTGAATTGTTTTTTGGGGGCCACCACCGTTACAAGTTGCTAAGCTTTAGCTTAACCTGAGGTATTAAAATAAAAAACAGAAATAAAAACTTAGACATTTAAAAGCAAAAACTAAAAGACATAAACACAAAAAAAATACTAAAACTTTGAACTAAAATTACAATGAAAGCAGAAAAGCTAAAAATCAAATCTAATAAATTTTTAAACGAAAACTATAATAGTACTTCAATGAAAAGTGTGTCAATCCCTGAAAAGTACTGAATTTTACTCTTTCGTGTCTTTTTGCACTTTAACGGTCAAAAACAGTCCGCTTTGGCGAGCAAAGTACAGTTGGGTGAACATAAACAGTTTGGGGAATATCAGATGTACCTATATCAGTGTATAGGATCTGTGTATTGTTAGAGAAATGCTTAATATGCTTAATATTATAACTTAACTAAATTAGATTTTAGTAAATTTGACTAAAACTAAAATTTGACTAAAACTAAAACAATTTCCGATGACTAAAATATGACTAAAAATGGCATGTTTGTCAAAAGACTAGGGCTGGGTACCGAACTCGATACTTTTTAGGTACCGATCGAACTGCCTCGATACTACCGAGTATCGAAAAGTGTCTTGTCATTCGGTACCAAATTTCGGTACCTCAGAATGGAGCCGATCGAGGAGAGGCGCGGAGAAATGCTTTCGCTGTCTCGTTGAGGAGCAAGTAACGTTGCGCTACATTGTTATTTATATCTAAATATATAAAACTATACGCGCGAGAGAAACCCTATGTGCGAGAGGGCGATTGAATCAAAGGTTTCGTTTTCAGTTTATCTCCGAATGGACGGGTGAGAAACGGCTGTTTATGTGAGCAGCCGGTTCACTACAGATACTGTTAACAGAAAACAAAAGTGTAGCACTGCCTGCAGAAACAGCGGAACGCGCAATGTTTTTTAGACTAGTTATGGACAGGTACAACACACAGCAGCTTTACATCAGCGTTCGTTCTTCAAGTCTATGGAAACACGCGACCGGTTCGTGACAGGCTCGTTCAACTGCACGAGCACAGGCTCTGCCTCTGGCTCCAGAACGCGAACAATTCTGCTGAAAAAGAGGTATCAGCGTCCTCCTGATACTGCGGATAATTTGCGGGTCGGGCCAAGTAATAAAAAAATAACATTCAAATTAATTGCGGGTGGATGAGAGATGAATCATTAATGTGTTGATTTTAATGAAGACACAGAACTCTTATTTCACGGTAAGACGCAACGAACTTGCGTCACTCTTACTTCCGCTTTGATCTTTTTAATAATAATACATTTTTTGAAGAACAATTGCTGAGTGATTTAAAAAGAGCCTCACATACTTAATTTTTTGCATTGAAAACTAAACTTTATTAAAACTATTTGCACTGATTTATTGTGTTGGGTAAATTTTGTTAATTTGTGCTTTTTTTATTCCCCGCAGTGGCTCAGGAGATGAGTCTTTGAGTCTGATAAAAAGTCAACAAAGTTAAAATATAAAACCAAAGATTTTTTTGAGGTTATGTAATCTTGTTTAAACAGATTTTATAAAACTGGTACCGAAAAAGGTATCGTTTAGGTATCGGTATCGAAGTCAAGGTATCGGTATCGTCTCGGTATCGAAAATTTTTGAACGATACCCAGCCCTACAAAAGACTGACTAAAACTAAATCAAAATTTGCTGTCAAAATTAACACTGGCGTGTATATATTTCTATACATATTTTTATTATATTTTATACAGTTTTTGTTATTTGATTTTTGTTTGTTACTTTTGTATATAGCTTTGGTCGTTTGTCTACTGTTTCACCTCTCGAGCGCTGTAAATAAACATCAATTTACACTTTACATCTCTGCGAGTATTGCCTTTTTTTTTTTTTTCTTTTTTTTTTTTTTGGGATTATTTTTTGGGGCAAACCCAGTTTCACCTGACAGCAGGCCTGCAAAGACCATTGTCCCACATATGGTGTCAAAAGTGGGATGGATACTCACAAAACTGTGGCGAGAGGCCCGAAGCCTAGGACGAAGCTTCGGTCCCAGATCCAAGCAATTGCTGAGTTGGATGTGGCCTGGGACACTGCTGAGTCGACAGAGGAGGAGAGAGAGGAGAATCCTCCACCAGTTCGACCTCAAGAGTCCATCTCTTCTGCTCCAACATCTAGTGGTGGGATGTTTGCAGTGATGCGCAACTTCCTGAGCACACAGGAGCAGAGAGAGCACAGATACGTAATGGAGCTACAGAGTCTGCGGGAGTTGATTATGCAAGCTGTCCAATGTAGAAGCACCTACTGGGCAAGCGCTGGAAGCCTATCTGGCCATGGACGAGGACCGAGCAGAGGTTTACAACAACTGAAGGAGGTGCTGTTGGAAAAGTTCAATATCTCGCCAGAGACTTACCACCAACGGTTCCGGGCCACTTCTACTCCAGCTGGAGAGTCACCGACGGAAACGTACAATCGACTGCGGAATTTGTATTGATGCTGGGTGAGACCTGAGCTGCACACAAAGGAGGATATTGGTGAGAGAATACTCCTGGAACAGTTTCTGCGTGTTCTACCCTATGAGATTCGAGTCTGGGTCAAGGAACATGAGCCGACAACTGGACTGGATGCTGCTAAACTGGCTCAGCAGTACATCAACGCTCACCGTGGCAGTCAGCGCTCTCAACCAATGAAAGGTAACTTTAAAACCCCTCCCAGTAGTTCTGGGGAACCTAATACTGACTCTGTTACTCGGGCAAAGAAAGTGGCTCCTGAGAAAAAAACTTTTACTGCCAACAACTGGGTCACAAAGCAACAGTGTGTCCAGCACGTAAAGCTAAACTGACTGGCTTTTGTTATGTCCCAAGAGAAGAGGACTGTGTGAACAATATACACAAAACCCAGAATGTGCAAATGACTGTAAATGGGCAATGTATGAATGCTTTGTTGGACACTGGAAGCTCCTTGTCACTGCTAAAAAAGAGTCATATGTCACATGTTCCATTTGATAATTTGGTCAATGTACAATGTGTTCACAGGGATGTCAAGCAGTACCCCCAAACAGAAGTTAATGTTTGTGTGCAAAACCAAACTTACCTGTTGAATGTGGCAATTGTAGATGACTTACCTGTGATATGATTTTGGGAAGAGACTTACCAGTTCTCACTGAATTATTGCATTCTGTCGAAACTTGTGTGTCCATCTCTAATGCTTTCAATGTTGCTTGTCCGGTAATGACACGAGCCATACATGTCAAAAGACCAGTGCTGTGCGCCAATGAGATAGTGCACCGTTACATCCTCTGCCTGTGATATCTTTTCAGCGCTTCGCCATGGACATTGTGGGACTGCTGGAAAGAAGCAGTGCAGGGCACCAATATATCCTGGTCGTCAGTGACTACGCGACAAGGTATCCTGAGGCTTTCCCTCTTCGTTCCATCACTACACCAAAGGTCATCAGTGCTCTCGTCCAGCTGTTTTCCAGAGTGGGAATACCCGAGGAGGTCCTCACAGATCAAGGGACTAACTTTACATCACGGCTGATGAAGTTACTGCACCAGCAATTGGGCATCACCGCCATAAAGACTAGTCCATACCATCCACAGACCGACGGGCTGGTGGAGCATTTTATCAAGACGCTCAAGAACATGCTTTGCAAGTTTGTGTCAGACACTGGAAGGGACTGGGACAAATGGCTACCATTCTTGCTGTTCACCTACAGGGAGGTACCACAAGCATCGACGGGCTTCTCTCCATTCGAGCTCTTGTATTGATGGCGGGTTCAAGGGCCGCTGGATCTCCTACGTAAAAGTTGGGAGACCGCTTCGTCTGGAAATGTGACGAAGTCGGAGAAGGGCATTGTCCAGTACGTCCTTGAGATGAGAGAGAAAACCTCCGGCAGGCACAAAAGGCACAGAAGACATGGTACGACCAACACGCCAGAACCCGAGAATTGCAACCTGGACAAAATGTTTTGTTACTGCTCCCGACGTCGACGAACAAACTACTGATGAAATGGCAAGGCCCATACAGTGTAGTTCGTAAGATGGGACCAGTGACGTATGAAATCCATCACCCTGACAAGGGCAAGACTGTACAAACTTATCACATCAACCTCCTGAAGGAGTGGAAAGAACCACCCAGCAAGCCAGAAACATCGCTGCTGATTCGTGAGGTGGAGGATGATCAAGAGGATGAACAGCCTGAGCCAAAGGTGAGAGAGCCAGCAAAGGTTGATCTCCATCATCTGGGAGAGGATAAACAGGCAGAGCTGCACCACCTTCTAGGTCGATACCTCGTTGTTCCGTCAGAGGCCTGGGTGGACCAAACTGGTACAACACCAGATCCACCTGCTTGATCAGAACCCTTCACGACAGCGACCATATAGTGTTTCTGAGCGGCTGGTGGCACCTCTAAAAGCAGAGATTGGGACGATGCTGGAGTTGGGATTTATTGAGCCCTCTAAGAGCGAGTGGAGCAGCCCAATAGTTATCGTCCCAAAGAAGGATGATACATTACGTATCTGCATTGACTTTCTAAAGCTGAATGCTCAGTCAAGGTTTGATGCCTATCCAATGCCATGCATTGGAGCTGAATGTATTGTATCGGCCAAGCCAGGTACATTACAACATTGGACTTATGTAAAGGATACTGGCAAGTCCCCCTGGAGTAGGCGTCAAGACCCTACACAGCGTTCCGGACCCCACTGGGACTATACCAGTTCACCGTTCTACTATTCGGGCTGCATGGAGCACCTGCAGTGTTCCAGCGACTAATGGACCAAGTCCTCAGAGGCTGTGAAGAGTGGTCAGCTGCATATCTGGATGACGTCATATACAGTGCAACTTGGGAGGACCATCTTATACACCTCAGAGAAACCCTGAGCAAGATCCAGGAGGCTGGTCTGACTTTAAATGTGGCAAAATGTGAATGGGCAAAGTCTGAGACCAACTACCTTGGTTACCACCTGGGAAACGGAGAGGTAAAGCCTCAATTGGACAAGGTAGAAGCTGTTCGACGCAGCCCAAGACCAAGGACAAAAAAGGAGGTCAGATCCTTCTTAGAATGGTGGAGTGGTATCGACGGTTCATCCCCAACTTCTCTACCACCACCAACCCATTGACCAACCTACTCTGTAAGAACGCAAAGAACCCGATTGTCTGGACTGAGGAATGTAAAATGGCCTTCAACACCCTAAAGAGGCAGATGTGTCCTGGCCCGGTCCTCATAAGTCCTGACTTCACAAAGGCGTTCATTGTTCAGGTAGATGCTTCGGCTGTGGGGATTGGAGCAGTCCTGGCCCAAGGAGATATGGGCGAAGAGAGGCCCATAGCGTTCCTGAGCAGGAAACTGCTACCCAGAGAAAACCGATACTCTACAGTGGAGAAGGAAGGTCTGGAAATCAAGGGGGCCTTGTAGAGCCTCAGGTCCTACCTGCTAGGAAGGGAGGTTACCCTGGAGACAGATCACTGAGTCCTGACGTGGATCCACACCATGAAGGACCACAACTCCTGGGTGACTAGGTGGTACCTCTCCCTGCAACCCTACCAGTTTAAGGCGAGACATCGATCTGGACCCCCCAAAAAATTGCCGACTACCTGTCCCGAAATCTGGTCAGTTTGCGGCCTGGAGAGGGGGGAGGTGATGTGACAGAGTGACCTGTCCCTGTTGGTTAGCACAGCACAGCACACACACACACACACACTCAGCCCCTACTTACCTCATTCTCCGTTCCCTGCTGAGGCGTTGTGGGTGCACACGCGCGCCATTAGTATGCTGGTCTTCTTCATACACGCAAACATATCCACTCCATTTTCATCCCCGTCAGAATCTACGCTGCGCATAAAAACATGCATACATATCGGAGTTGTCTTTCGTTTCTATCTCTATGTTTCTGTTTTTTGTTATGATGTCGTGTTAATACAAAGCTGTGTTCCGTGTTTGTCAGCATCTGTGTTGCTGGCTTCTTTTGCATTGCTTCTCCACCATCAGTTGGCCGAACTCGTGCGTCACCCAGCGGCTGGATAAATAGTGCCGGAATCACTATGTGTGGACGCGTCGGTGCGAAGCAACCGGAAGTCGGTTCGTCCATTGTCTTGTTAATTTGGGGGGATAATGGAAATGTGGCATTACTATTTTGTGTTTATTATTATTTATGTCTACTTTTGTATTTGTTGTTTTGACTAGATTTTGTTTCTATATATATTTTTTGTACTTTGGGTGTATATATTTATGTGGTGTTGTGAAAATGTATATACTCACTTTTTTTTTCTTTCTTTTGTACAGTTTTTGTTATTTGATTTTTGTTTGTTACTTCTGTAAATAAACATCACTTTACACTTTACATCTCTGCAAGTATTGCCATTTTTTGGGGGGGGATTATTATTTTTTTGGGCAAACCCAGTTTTGCTTGACAGCAGGCCTGCAAAGACCCGTTGTCCCACACAAACTGACAATATGTTTTTGTTTTTGTTTTTTTATTATTTGTCATAATTACAAATATTTACTTTTGTAACGATGTATATCTGCTTTGCAACCATGCAAAATTGTGAAAAGTGCTATAGAAATAAATTTGAATTGAATTAAACAATAGTCTACCTGATATTAGGTAAAGGTCATAATTATAAAAACTACTTTTATTTGCAAATTGCTCATTGTTACATTTGAGCTGTAGGCAGAAGTTGGGTTTGAAAATTGCCTTTACAGCACCTCGTAGCAGAAACAAACTAGGTTCATACCTCACGTTTTTTTTTGGTTTGCAGACGAAAGTCTCATCTAAAAAATTATATAGCATCATCTAAATATAATTTCATCTTTCTCAGATTTAAAATACATGGTGAAACTTGTGTCTTTAGCTACAATGAGTTTCTAAACTGTAAAAGTTTCCTTCTGACAAATGTGCCAAAATCTGCAACAAAGATTCCCAATAGTGTGCATTCTAGCAAGTTTGGTTGTTTAGCAAAAGTACAGCAAAACCGATTATTGGTGAGTGTGATGGCACTGGCTTCATGGAGTGTTCAAAACATTCAAAATTATTGTGCTCTATATGTGTCAACTTCAGGTTCAATCAATGGTAGGACGTTGGGGCAGGCCAATGGGGGTAAAGGTTTAGCTTCAGCAGTGTCAGAAAGAATGTATTTATTAGTTTAAAATCACATGAACATCAGCACAACTCATAATTATGAATTTGGGTAACTTTGAATTTCTGAACTTAAGAATTTCTGAGTTAGGTGTGCGTGATGGTGAGAAAACATGTCAAAGGCAGTGGATGCAGAGTCTGCCCTAGTGGAAAAAAAACCCTACCTAAATGTATTTAAAATAAGCCTACATTCATTTCATACTACCTACCCATTATTATATTTACTGAGATAAATATTCTAATTAAATTTTATTATGAGTTCTTCTTTATTGCTCAATGCACAATGCATATTTATTAATATTAAGCCTAAAGGCCAATTCACACCGCACCGACAAACACCAACGAACAAGTTAGCCGTTGGATTTAGAATTCTATGAGAAAAAAACTGTCATGTTCACACTGCCCCAACAAACACCAACAAATGAGTGACGTCTGACTTGGAAAATTCCACAACTATACATGTGTAACCATGTTAACAATATTGTCAGGCAAGTTTATTATATTAATAATATAGTATCATATACATTTTCTTTTTATTAAAGTATTGAGGCAAAACAAAAATACCTGATCAATCTGATCGCAACCTATTGTGTTGCAGTTGGTATACACTGGTTTTTAAACTTTTTTTTAGCGCCTTTTTATTTATGTGACCCATAGGCCTATACAACCATGTAGCTAAACAAGCCAAAATGAATTAATTTAAAACGAAACTGAAGGTAAACCTGCGTTGCTCTCATGGTGGTTATTACTCTCTCTTTCAGTGAAGTCGAGCAGTGCTCTTGCTGAATGGCACGGATTGCACTATGGAATATTTAACTTATATGTTGTTGTTTTTTTGTTTTGTTTTTAACTGTATTTTATTTTTTATAACAAACAAGCTGCAATGTCACGTTTCCTCTTTGTTGTGTGTACGTGAGGCGTGGGCGCGATCAAACAGTTGTCTTTGCTGGGGATTTGCCTCGTCATGGCAACAGTTCATGAAGAGGTCAGATTACATCAGAGTTGGTTGCCGTTTGTTGGAAAACTGTTCACACTGTTCAGACATTCCACGACCCGACAAACATGTTCAGTCGGGTGAAATCCGACTCCGACCAATGCCAACAGATGCCAACAGACACCAACAGATGCCAACAGACACCAACAGGGGTATCTCACTGATTCTAACAAACTCCAACAGACGAGTTTGTTGGCGTTTGTTGGCTGTTGTCGATGCGGTGTGAATTGGCCTTAAAATGTGTTTAATACCACTATCAGTAAGGATAGTATGATCATTGTATAATTTGAATGCAAGATATTTAAAGTGTACCTAAAGTATACTTGCAGTAGTTCCACTTTAGCACAATCAAATATACTTAAGTATATCTTTAGTTGGACCTCAGTAATGATCTTCTATCATCTCTCAGAAACAGAATTTGCGACCATAGTTGGCTTCGGGAAATGCACCCCAGGACAGCATGGAAAACACTAACTTTCTTGTTGGTCATCTGAACATTCACATCATCATAATAATAATAATATGTTTAATGTATATAGCACCTCAACACTATAATACTGTGTTTGTTAACACACTATAATACTGTGTTTTTTGTTAACAGGATACTGTGAGTTCAGAGGAAGCATCATCAACTCCGTCAAATCCACCTGATGAAGAGTTTGAGGGAATAGGGGACTATGAGGAGACTTTCCTGGCTGAATGGTGGCAGGAACCCAAAACTAAAGGAGATACAGGAGAACCAGCTGAATAAAATACACCACATCATATATTATTATTTGTACTGTTACCCTAGGGCAGTCTTCGTCTGGCAGTCTTTCCCTCTTTTACTGGAGATGAATTGTAATGCATACATTTGAACTTTACTTTTAATCAGAAGCTTTTGTATTATTCTAATGCAATGCAGGCTTTTTTTACCACATAAATCTACAAACAAAAAATACATATATTTGTAATTATTATTTTTTTAGATGAGCTCATTGAAATAGGAAACACATCACCAATCTAAATTCTGCTTAATAATAGGCCTGTATTTGGAATGGTATTTTAACCTTGGGAATAGTATGTTAACCCTTGGTGTCATGCACAACCACCTCCAGATACCACTGCTCTTTCTCTCAAAAGGCATCCAAACACAAGACCCCCCAATAATTAAGCAAAATCAGGCCAGTCTGTTCCCAAAATTGATGGATGCCAAAGGTGCAGGTTAACCCTCTGGGGTCTGAGGTGTTTTCTGGGCCCTGGAGGTGTTCTGACATGCTCTGACATTATTTCTGTTACTTATTTTTATGGCTAGAGTCAGATTACACTATTCAGCACAAACTCTGCTACAATAATATGTGAGCAGTATGTATGTAAAATTTTGTAGTTTTGAAAAAAAAAATTGGTGGTTTGTGGAAAAAATTTATATATTTATATATAAGTACATATAAGTCATTGAAATAAGTCCATAAAGCCCATACTGAATGTTTGACTTTTTTTGCAAACATTTTGAGAGCTCGATCTTGTAGTCTAAAGTTTTTGCTTCAAAACGATGTGAACGATAGAACAATAGAAAACCATCCTACCCACTCATTCACATAAAACGTTTTAAAATTTGTAAGACATGTTTTGTGTTAGAAAGGCTTTATGTGAGGAGGTGTGAATGATCATGAATATTGATGTGTTTCACACCAGGGAAGACAATAACCCTCCCCTGATGGGTCTATCAAGGTGAATGAGACTGGGAGGGAACTAGAAGAATGTGAGGAAATAGCAGAATGACTTTTTTGATTATATTGTATTTAAAACACAACTTAACCCAAATATGCATAACGAAGGTCAACGGCACATTGATCTATACACAGAGACTTGAACAGTTACACACCTTTCCTGAAACACTTCTTGTTCAACATACCTGGCATTTCCAAGGTCTTTGCATTTCTTTTGGCATGCACTAAAGAAAAAACTGCCCTGCCATCAGAATGCAGTTATAGAGCCTATTTGACCATGTTTATGTGGAATATACGTCCAGTATATTTGATGTTTTGCTGGTGTTGGTACAGCTCTCTCAGAGAAAAACAGTTTGAAGAGACTCATGTGAAAGATAGTCAGCAGGACCCATCAGTGGCATCTGGTCCCTTTAAAAACAAAATAAAAATTTGGGGAACATGCTGATGTCAGGAGCAACTGGGGCTCTAATTGTGATTTTCCTGGTTGTGATTTCAATTCAATTCACATTTACTTGTATAGCGCTTTTCACGATACATATCATTTCAAAGCAGCTTTACAGAGAATGCATGTCAAAATCACAATTCAAAGAATGTATTTAGCAAATAATGTAATAATTTAGGCAATTAATTTACAATCACTGTTAGCAGTTTAATTGAAGGTAGAAGCAATGAGCTCCTGGAAAAATGAATTACATTAATTGAATTACAAAAAAAAAAAAAAAAACACTTCCTGCTTCGCTACTGTTCGGACACTCTTGCTTACAGCTCCACGCTTTGCTCTATTGCTTTTATATTTTATCTCCTAATTTTAACTACAGCAAATAAGCACAGTGCTCAAACGACAAATCTTGGCACCAACAAACTTTTTAACTGGAAGAATTGCTAAAAAAAAGGGGAATTTTTATCCAACCAGCCTCCCACTGACGACAGCCATCAGCTTACATTCCGGAGAAGGGAAAACACAGCTGCCTACATCCAAAAGGATTAGGAAATAATATGCCTCCTCTGGTTGAAGAATCTACCTGCTGCACAAACTGCCACAGACTTCTACAAAGGATTGCAGTTCTTAAAACAAAGTGACTTGCGGGACTACCAAACCAGAAGGAACACACAACAGAGCATTGTCATGGACGTCCTCAGCACACAGTCGGTGAGTCCCATGAATCTAATGCCCCTAAACAGACCATACTGAGTGCCAAAACTAATCAACATACTAATCGGTGGCACAAACAGGGAGCAAGACCCAAAGGCACTCGAGACATCAGATTGTCATGAGTATCACATATTGCAGTAGCATCCTCTACCTCAAACACCAGCTCCCTACCACCGCCAATACATCTGTAGAACAGATTTGAAGTGTTAATGAATGTGGGTGAGGAATCTCCAGATATGATGAATGTGGGTGGGGAATCCCCAAACATGATCAGACACAGATCAAATCAGCCAGCAGCTAACACCGATGCTAACTGCCGCTCAAGTTCGAGCAGACAGCGGCACTCAGCTCATAGAGCAGCCGAGCCCAGGACTCTGATAGTGGGTGATTCTATTATCAGAAACATTAGCAGCAGGGATACAACTACATGCTGCCTTCCACAAGCAACAGTTTCTGATATAAACAGGGAACTTAAGAGCATTCTGATGAAATATAAAACTGAAAATCAACTAATCATCCATGTGGGGAAGAATGATATTCGGAAGGAGCAGTCAGAACTCCTTAAAAGGGATTTCAATAAACTCTTTGAAATGCTTAGAAGACTAAAAGTTTAGTTGTTCATCAGTGGACCACTCCCAGCAAGAGGAACAAATATATTTACATGGTTGCTTGGGCTTAACACATGGCTGCAAAGGACTGAATTTCATTGACAACTTCAATCCGTTATGGAGACAAATGTTCACTCATGATGGCCTGCACCCAAACAAACTGGGCTCAAGAGTGTTAAAGGACAATATCTACTTCTCCCTCCATCATCCTTCAGCAGTGCAAATTCACTCAACCTGAATGGCATAAACACACCTGGACAGAACTGACCACAGGACTTCATTTCAGCACCTGAATGGACATGCGGCTGACACATCCCACAAGGTCAATGATAACAACACGCAGCCACAACAATCAGTGTTCACGAACACAATCCTGACTGAGCCCTGCCCACAGAGCTCACTGAGAGACAGTGACGTGTCAGAACTGCTCCAAGATTCAGCACCCAAGGACGACTTTCAGATAAACAGCCAGGGAAGCCAGGACAACATATTACAGCCTCTGGTAACACCAGAGCAACAGCCCCTCTCACTGGACACCTTATCCCTCTCTCCAGCATCCCCTCTTCTGTGCTTCTCAGAGAAAATGGAGGAACTGGTATATGCTGGAACCAAACTCTCCCACTCTTTTGCTGCGAGCCCCCAGATATCAACAAAAAACCAAGCCCCGAAACCACCAAAGCCTGTGGGCCCAGCTCGGCCTCCCCCTCCTCCTGCGAGGGCTCTTCAGCCCCTGTCAAAACGCCAGGGCTCTCACCCTCCTCCATCTGTTCTAGGTGAACCAAAAACAACCCATAACAGCTCTTAGTGATGTGTGTCGGGCACTGGTGTCAAAAGTATTCACATTCATTACTCAAGTAGAAGTATAGATACTAGGGTTTAAAAATACTTCTGTAGAAGTTGAAGTATCAACTCAAGCTTTTTACTCAAGTAAAAGTATAAAAGTACTGGTTTCAAAACTACTTAAAGTATAAAAGTAAAAGTAATGTAGGGGAAAAAATGCCATTAAGGACAAAAGCTTAGGCCGTGCCACAAGGGGCCTATTGTGTACTCCACCTCCTCAAAAAAAACATTTTTCTAAAGGCCATAATGACCATAATGTTATATTAAAATGTTAATGTTGAAAAATTTGGGATGCACTAGGCTACCCGTTTCAGCCGCATATATGTCCATTGAAAATGAACGCATTTTAGTACAATGCAAATACATTAAAGCACCATATATGTGTACTACTGACCATTAACATGGGTTTCATGGAGTGGAAGATATCATGACTAGTTGCCTATAAGTATTCTAATGGTGCAAAAAGTCAAAATTCAGAGGCATTAATAACCTTTATTGGAATGTAAATGTACATCCAAGCTTAACTGCAGAAATTTGTGAGGGCAACGGACAAGAAAAATGCGGGTAGTTTTGGTGTACCCAGGGCAGGCTTAGTAACAATCAGGGCTTGACATTAACACCTGCCAGCTGTTTTCAGCTGTTTCAGTTCACACCGCACCAACAAACGCCAGCAAACTCTCTGTTGGAGTTTGTTGGATAGGTGTTGGCGTTGGTCGGAGTCTGTTTACCCGACTGAACATGTTTAAAGGTGCCATCGAATGTTTTTTTACAAGATGTAATATAAGTCTAAGGTGTCCCCTGAATGTGTCTGTGAAGTTTCAGCTCAAAATACTCCATAGATTTTTTTTTATTAATTTTTTTAACTACCTATTTTGGGGCATCATTAAATATGAGCCGATTTATGCTACTGCCCCTTTAATTCTCATGCTCTCTGCCCCCAAGCTTGCGCTTGCCTTAAACAGTACATAAACAAAGTTTACACCCTCAAATGGATCTTTACAAAGTGTTCGTCATGCATGCGGCATGTATGCGTCGGATTATGTGAGTATTGTATACTGTTATATTGTTTACATTCTGAATGAATTTGAGGCTGTGCTCTGTGGCTAACAGCTAATGCTACACTGTTGGAGAGATTTATAAAGAATGAAGTTGTGTTTATGAATTATACAGACTGCAAGTGTTTAAAAATGAAAATAACGACGGCTCTTGTCTCCGTGAATACAGTAAGAAACGATGGTAACTTTAACCACATTTAACAGTACATTAGCAACATGCTAACAAAACATTTAGAAATACAGTTTACAAATATCACTAAAAATATGATGTTATCATGAATCATGTCAGTTATTATTGTTCCATCTGCCATTTTTCTCTATTGTTCTTGCTTGCTTACCTAGTCTGATGGTTCGGTTGTGCTGCTCCAGACGTTAATGCCTGCCCTTGTCTAATGCCTTTCATAATGTTGGGAACATGGGCGGGCATATGCAAATATTGCGGCGTGCACCCCGACTGTTACGTGACAGTGGGTGTTATGTTGAGATTCGCCTGTTCTTCGGAGGTCTTTTAAACAAATGAGATTTATATAAGAAGGAGGAAACAATGGAGTTTGAGACTCACTGTATGTCATTTCCATGTACTGAACTCTTGTTATTTAACTATGCCAAGATAAATTCAATTTTTGAATCTAGGGCACCTTTAATCGGCGTTTGTTTGGTCGTCTGAGCATCCAACAAACTCTGACGTAATCTGACCTGTTCACGAACCGTTGCCATGACGACGAGGCAAGTCCCCTTTAAAGACAGCTGTTTGATCGCGCCTGCGCCTCACGCGCACACAACAAAGCACTGGAAACGTGACATCGCAACTTCACTGAAAGAGAGAGGTATACCATGAGAGCAATGCAGGTTTACCTTAAGTTTCGTTTTAAATTAATTCGTTTTGGCTTGTTTAGTTACATGGTTGTATATGACTATGTGTCACATAAATAAAAGGGTCGCGCTTAAAAAAATAAAAAAAAAGTTTAAAAACCGGTATACGATTTAAACGTCTCTCTATCGAACTAGCATTACGTTACCTAGCTTAATTTGCAGAGGACGAAGAGAAAGCACCCGTTTGATAGCCTAAATGAGCCAGTAGTGTAGAAATACTAACTTATAAGAAATCATCTTTTTTGAGTAATGCCCCCAACACTGACTATTACTGCGTTCACGTCACCTCGTATTTACCGGAATCTTGACATGACAACACGTGACGTTATATTCGGAGCTGTTCACGTCCTTTTGGTCCTTGGACTAGGAATTATGCGTTTCCATGACACCACTATCAACACCTAAATGAATCTACAGCGGTCAGGTGGAACATGTGGGAGATCTCAGAAAACTACCAGCTTACAAGCTGTAATTACGATCTCTACGAGGACGTGAACGCTTTTTACAAGCTCGAATCTCGTAACTACAGGAATTACAAGGCCGCGTGAACGCACCTTTTAGTCCTCCTTGCTGGAGTGTGACGTGATTTGATGTGCAGGTGTGATGGATTACGTACAAACCAATAGGGTGTCAGAATGGTACGTTATATGTTTTATCTTCTCATCCAACCACAATCAAATTCACTCTATCCGGATGGCACGATTTATCTGGATAGTTTATTCTTTTTTTTAAAGCCGGAATGAAAACAAGCCGAAATGAAATAAGAGTAACGAGGCTATTTTTAAAATGTAAGGAGTAGAAAGTACAGATAATTGCGTGAAAATGTAAGGAGTAGAAGTAAAAAGTAAGCTGAAAAATAATTACTCCAGTAAAGTATAGATACCCGAAATTTCTACTTAAGTAAGGTAACAAAGTATTTGTACTTCGTTACTTGACACCTCTGGTGTCGGGTCCCCAGTGTGCCTGTTGCCTTCTCTATTTCTGTTTTATTACGTGATAGAAAGCCTAAGGCCTTCTCAAACCGTTTGGCAAACCCATTTAATCTGCTACCTATTAAACGTCAAACTAAGATAACTGTAGAGACAGAAAGTAAGACTGTTACATTAGTACTTTTAAACATTCGTTCACTAAAAAATAAATCACTTCTAGTCAATGGCTTAATAACCACAAACAACCTAGATTTTATGCTTCTAAATGAAACATGGCTTGAAAACAGTTGCAGTTCAACAATCCTGAATGAAACAGCCCCTCCTAACTTTACTTTTATGAGTGTCTACAGAGCTGTTAGGAGAGGTGGAGGTGTAGCTGCTCTATTTAAAGATGTCTATCAATGCAAGCAAGTGTCATTTGGTGATTTCTTTTCTTTTGAATACCTGGGTATTGTGTTAAAAGGTGCTCCTCGCATTCTACTTATAGTTATTTACAGGCCTCCAAAATACTCTCTAGCCTTTGTGGAGGACTTTACAGAACTGTTATCAGAAATGTTCTCAGAGTTTGACTGTTTTGCTATTACTGGGGATTTTAACATCCACATAGAAAATGCAGAATCCAATATGGCAAAAGAAATCCTAACAGTTTTGAATACTTTTGATCTGACTCAGCATGTACATGGACCTACTCACAATCGTGGACACATTCTCGTTTTAATTATTAATAAGGGTCTAAACATTTCATCCATTGTCATTAAGGATGTAGAGCTATGTGATCATTTCTGTATTTTCTTTGATATATTGATCTATCTCGGTCAAAAAGAGATGCTTAAATGAGAATACTAGTGCACTGTTTATGAAGGCTATATCTTTAACACCAAGCATATCTGCAGACTCTGTTGATTTTCTCCTTGATTCTTTTAACTCAAAAGTACAGAATGTTATTGATAACATTGCTCCTGTGAAAGTCAGTAAGAAAAGTGGCAGACAAAAAGCACCGTGGAGAAACTCAACAGCTGTGCAAAATATGAAAAGACAATGCAGAAAAGCTGAGCGCATATGGCGAAAGACAAAACTTGAAATCCACTATAACATCTATAAAGATATCCTTCATGCTTTCAATGTGGAACTAGGCAAAGCTAGAAAGACCTTCTTCTCAAATATTATAAACAGAAACTTAAACAACACCCGCACTCTTTTTGCTACTGTAGAGAGACTAACAAATCCCCCAAGTCAGATTCCCAGTGAAATGCTCTCAGACAGCAAATGCTGTGAGTTTACTTCCTTCTTCTCTGAGAAAATGAATAATATCAGAAAGATGATCAGCACATCCTTGAGCTGCACTGGGGTAAAACAGATCAGATCATAACCTCAGAAAGTAGCTATTATGTCTGTTTTCGAAGCAACTGATGGCAAAATTTTGGAAGAAACAGTACAGCACCTTAAAACATCAACGTGCGCCCTTGACACGCTTCCCACATCTTTTTTCAAAAGCGTGTTTAACTGTTTAGAAGCAGATCTCCTAGAAGTGGTAAATGCCTCACTTCTCTCTGGGACAAAAAAGAGCAATCTGGATAACACCATATTGAGCAACTACAGACCAATCTCAAATCTTCTTTTCATAGGCAAGATCATTGAAAAAGTTGTTTTTAATCAGCTGAACAAGTTCTTAAGCTTGAATGGATACTTTTACAACTTTCAATCTGGTTTCCGACTGCATCACAGCACAGAGACAGCACTCATAAAGATAATAAATGATATTCACCTAAACACAGATACAGGTAAATTATCAGTGCTTGTTCTATTCGGCCTCAGTGCTGCATTTGACACTGTCGATCACAACATTCTTCTTGACAGGCTGGAAAACTGGGTTGGGCTTTCTGGGATGGTCCTTAAATGGCTCAGGTCATACTTAGAAGGGAGAAGTTATTATGTGAGTATCGGTGACCATAAGTCTGAGTGGACATCCATGACATGCGGAGTCCCTCAATGTTCAATACATGCACCCCTCCTGTTCAACCTATATATGCTGCCACTGAGCCAAATAATGAGAAAGAACCAAATTGCATATCACAGCTATGCAGATGACACCCAGATTTACCTAGCCCTATCACCTAACGACTACAGCCCCATTGACTCCCTGTGCCAGTGCATTGATGAAATTAAAAATTGGATGTGCCTAAACTTCCTTCAGTTAAACAAAGACAAAACTGAAGTCATTGCGTTTGGAAACAAAGATGAAGTTCTCAAAGTGAACATGTACCTTCACTCTAGGGGTCAAACAACTAAAGATCAAGTCAGGAATCTTGGTGTGATTCTGGAGTCAGACCTGAGTTTCAGTAGCCATGTAAAGACAGTAACTAAATCAGCATATTATCATCTCAAAAATATTTCAAGAATTAGATGCTTTGTCTCCAGTCAAGACTTACAGAAACTTGTTCATGCTTTCATCACCAGAAGGGTGGATTATTGGGTAACACTTTAGAATACTGATCCTTCATTAATGAACATTATGCATCATTCATGCATCATTCATGTTAATTATGAACCTGTATATAGTAGTTCTTAGTAGTTCTCTGGGAGGAATGAAAAAACAGTAGTTACTGATTAGTTAATAGTGAACTACCACCTACAACTGAGCACTATTACTTACTAATTCATTAATCAGAGTTTATTGTTAGTTAATAGTAGTTACTAGAGTGTTAATACTGCATTACTCGTTTGTTCATTAATGAAGGATCGGTATTCTAAAGTGTTACCGATTATTGTAATGGGCTCCTCACTGGTCTTCCCAAAAAGACCATAAGACAGCTGCAGCTCGTACATAAAAGCTGCTGCCAGGATCACATCAGTTAGAAATACCAAGGGTTCACTCAAAGCAAGGAGAGTCTGCTTTTAGCTGTTATGCTAGCCGCAACTGGAACCAGCTTCCAGAAGAGATCAGATGTGCTCCAACAGTAGCCACATTCAAATCCAGACTCAAAACACATCTTTTTACCTATGCATTTGCTGTTTGAGCACTGTGCTATGTCCGAACTGTTTTGTGCATTTTATTTTATATGTATTATCTTTTTATTTTTTTTATTCCTTTTTCTGTTTTTATTTCATTTTTAATGTATTTTATATCTTTTATGTATCATCTTGTTTTTTCTGACTTTTAATGCATTTTAAATATTGCTGTCTGGTTGAAAGACAGGTCCCGAGGTAAAACAGAAAAGCAAATTGAGAATAATTAGCGTAGCTGCTGTTCATAACATTAAGCAAAGATAGTCATGTGATCAGTTGATCTGGTATGAGATGCATTATGTGAATGCTTGGCTAAAGAGATGCGTCTTTAATCTAGATTTAAACTGGGTGAGCGAGTCTGAGCCCCTAACATCATCAGGAAGGCTATTCCAGAGTTTCGGAGCCAAATGTGAAAACGCTCTCCCTCCTTTAGGACTTAGATATCCAGAAGTCCAGAGTTTTGTGATCTTAAAGAGCGTGAAGGATTGTAGGACATTTAGAGCCTTATAGGCCATTAGCAATACTTTATAATCGATACGGAACTTAATGGGTAACCAGTGTAGAGATGATAAAATTGGATATATATCCCTCTACCGCATAGTGTTGCCATATGGCAACATACTCTTTGTGTTCATTTCCTTGCCACCATCTCTTTAAGAGAACATTTCTATTTTTTTTGTTGGTAAGAGAAGACCTTAGTTTAGCCAATGATGTGCTTTGGTTAAGTCACATGACATGCAATTTTTTTTCTGTGACGCGATATCTGACAGACTGCTGTCTCTTGTCGGTAGTTGCTGAAAGCAAATTAAAACGTCAGTAATAAACAAGGACCCGCCATGTCACATTCACAAAAAAAATGTTAACATCATCTCAGGTAAGGTATGATGACATATTCACCACTCAAAAAAGTTATGAAATTAGTTTTGGTAAATCGAGAAAATGTCTGTGTTGCCATATGGCAACACTGCGCAATAATGGAATGACATAATTATAATAGGTTAGATAGCTAGCAAAAGTTAGCTGCAGTCTGTTAAGCTATAACAATAAAAACATTAATGCTAGTGATATAATGTTGATTAGTCGTATGTTAAGGACTGGCATTTGTATTATGGATTAAATCAACATCAGAGATCTGCCACCACAACCAGTATACTGGCCCAGATCTGCCACTGGCCTACCATGGTGTCTCAAAAAGGCAGGTGCAAGTGGATGTAAGTGTATTGTTAGGGTGAAGTGCACCAAATGTGATGTGTACATGTGTCTCACCTCTGAAAAAAAAAAAAAATGCTTTTTGAAGTTTCATACAGAAAAAAGGTGAAGTTTCAAGGATTATGGGGGTTCATGTTCATAACCTTCCTCTCATAAGATTGCGTAATGTTGAATTTTCATGAACTGCAATGTTTTTGGTTTTATGTCAGTGTTTTATGATACATGATGAACAGTATTAGATTTGTTTTTAACTGTCTACATTTGCAATATAAATAATATTCATGAAAAATTTAATGAAATTTAAAGAATATAAAGCATTATTCAGCAAAAGAGAATGGAAAAGCACAAGATGTTGGAAAATAAGTATAAGGTATTGTTTATAATTACTGCTAAAGCTTATAATAGCACCAATTGATTCAATAAAAACAACATTTCTGAGGAAAAATATTAACTATATACACTTACACTTATTCTAATTTATTTCCACTATTGTACGTTGTTGCCATATGGCAACATATCATAAAGTACCTTAAAATTATATATTTTTTTTCACTTTATTTTTTTACAGCACTTTAAGTTAAGCCATTCTAAGAAAAGAAAAAGTCAATTTTTTTTTTATTTTTTTTATTTTTATAGATTTATCATAATGTGCAGTAGAGGGATATTAACAACATTTTTCTTGACCTGGTAAGAACTCTAGCAGCTGCATTTTGTACTAATTGTAGCTTATTTATTGAGGAAGCAGGACAACCAGCTAAATGCATTACAGTAATCTAGTCGAGACGTCATGAAAGCATGAACTAACTTTTCTGCATCAGAAATAGATAACATATTCCGTATCTTAGCAATGTTTCTGAGGTGGCAGAAGGCTGTTTTTGTAACATATGAAATATGATTTTCAAAGGACAAGTTGCTGTCTAATATAACACCCAGGTCTTTAACTGTCGAGGATGGAGTAACAGTACATCCTTCTAAATGCAGATTGTAATCTGAAAGATTCTGTGTACAGGTTTTTGGCCCAATAAGTAATACTGCTGTCTTATCTGAATTTAATAGAAGAAAATTACTAGTCATCCAATGTTTTACTTCTTTAACACACTCTGTCAGATTGGATAATTTAGAGATTTCATCTGGTTGTGTTGAAATATGTAAGTGAGTATCATCGGCCTAGCAGTGGAAACTAATTCCATGTTTTCTTATAATATTGCAGAGTGGCAGCATGTATATTGAAAATAGCGGAGGGCCTAACACAGATCCTTGCGGCACTCCATAGTTTACTATCATTATCTTAGATTTTTCCCCGTTTATATAAACAAAATTGTGACGGTCTGATAGGTACGACCTAAACCACTGTAATGCCTGTCCCTGAACACCAGTGTAATTTTGTAGTCGATCTAGGAGTATTTTATGATCTATAGTGTCAAACGCAGCACTGAGATCAAGTAACACTAGTATTGAGACACAGCCTTGGTCAGAAGCTTGAAGTCGTTTGTAATTTTAATGAGCGCAGTTTCTGTGCTATGATGAGATCTGAATCCTGACTGAAATTTTTCATAGATAGCGTTTTTTTGCAAGAAGGAGCACAATTGGGCCGACACCACTTTTTCTAGTATTTTAGACATAAATGGAAGGTTTGAAATGGGTCTGCAATTTGCTAATACATTTGGATCTAATTGTGGTTTCTTAATAAGAGGCTTAATAACTGCTAGCTTGAACTGTCTTGGGACATGACCTAGAGATAAAGACGAGTTGATAATATTGAGAAGAGGCTCTTCTGCTACAGGTAACAATTCTTTCAGTAGTTTAGTGGGTATTGGATCTAATAAACATGTTGTTGGTTTAGACGCAGTGATAAGTATATTTAGCTCTTCCTGTCCTATAGTTGTAAAGCACTGCAACTGTTCTTGAGGGGTGATAATTGAGGTTGAATCATAAAACTCTGTTAAACGTTGTACATTTACAATTGTATTTCTGATACTTTCGATTTTCTCAGTAAAGAAATTCATAAAGTCATTACTACTAAATTGTAATGAAATGTTTTGTTCTGGTGATGTCTGTTTATTTGTTAATCTAGCCACTGTACTAAACAAGAACCGTGGATTGTTTTGGTTATTTTCTATAAGTTTGCGGAGATGCTCGGCCCTGGCTGCTTTTAGGGTCTTTCTATAACGGGACGAGCTGTCTTTCCACACGATTCTGAAGACCTCTAAACGAATTTGTCTCCATTTGCATTCTAGATTACGAGTTTCTCTTTTGATATCATGAGTAATACTATTGTACCAAGGTACAGTATTTTTCTCTCTAACTTTTTTAAATCTCATCGGTGCAACAGTATCTAATGTACTAGTGAATTTGGTGCAAATGCTGCTAGTCATTTTCTCGAGATCATTTGTGTGTTTAGGTACGATGAGCAGCTGAGACAGATCAGGCAGTTTATTTGTGAATTTGTCTATAGTTGTCAGGAGAATTGTTCTGCCTAGTCAATATCGCGGCACAATTTGACAAATATCATCAGTATGCAGTATGCAAGTTACAAGGTAGTAATCAGAGACATCATCACTTTGCGGTAGAATTTCTATAACGGTTGGATTGATTCCATGTGATATAATTAAATCTAGTGTATGATTAAAACGGTGAGTGGATCCAGTGATGTTTTGTTTGACCCCAAAGGAGTTTAGTAAATCTGTAAACGCAGCCCCTAACGCATCATTTGTATTGTCTACATGAATGTTAAAATCTCCAACAATCAGCACTTTATCGACGTTGACCAATAGATCTGAGAGAAAGTCTGCAAACTCTTTTAGGAAATCAGCATAAGGCCCTGGAGGTCTATAAACGGTAGCTAAAGCAAGAGATCGTAGCAAATTTTTACTTATATCTGAGAGTGTAATATTAAACAAAAAATAAATAAAATAAATAAATAAAACTAATTTAGGTTTAAAAGCAATGCAGTGAAAGACAATTGAGATCAATTATTAATAAATAAATAAATATTTTGTTACTTAAAAGTGACATTAGAAATCTATTGGACTCTTGAAGAAAACATGAACCTGGCTATCTGTACATTCTCCTCACCTTGGTCTCCCTGACCCTGATTAAAAAATATTACAATACATTTCCAGATGTAAAATTAAAATGCTTTTTTTTTTTTTTTTTTTTTTACTATGCTCACCTTGACGGTAAGTCAAATTTTTTGATTGCTTTTGAGAAGAAGTGGTATGCTGTTGATGCCCGGTTATTATTTGCTGCATTCAAGTACATGACCTGCAAATACAAAGGGGAAAAAATGCAACAGTAGAAAATATATTGTACATTTGAAGTGAATGTATTATAGACTACTTTTCAATAAACAGGAATAATTTTTCATAGAATTTTCATAGGAATCATATCATAGTGACTGATATGATCTTGATACTAGGCGACTCAACTAATTATACACACATCATATTTAACTTACCATATCAATTTGTGATTTGTCTCTATGTGCACAAAAGAAAGGGGCCCTCAAACTGAGTACATTCTTCCCAGCACACATCCGTACCTGGCCAGTCTGGAAAGGATTCCAATTGAATCATTGCGATGAATTGAGGCAGCTATTCTCTGCCATTACAAACACATGCCTAAAGACAACAAGCAGGCATATAATCCTTAATGGCTCTCACAAGGTTATCCAACTCCTCATCAGTGATGCATCATGCAGCAGTACAACCCTGAGATGGAAAGGCCAAAATCATTCATCCTTCTAAAGATGTTTCTCGTGGAGACACCCATCATTTTTGCAATATAATGCACAGGAAGGTTTGTCTCCAGCATCTCTGCTAACTCTTCTCTTCTCTTCGCTAATTGCAAACCTTGGATGTCCTCTCAGACCAACAGTTGAATGCACTACAGTATGTGGAGCTGTGGAATATGGTGGTTGTCTAGCTAGTTCAAATACTTCCTGCAGAGCCTGAATGATTTATTGGGGTATTTCCATATGTTTTGAGAGTGCTTGTAGAAGGTAAAGCTGCTGTTGGCACACAAACTCTATGTAATCCAGGTCAAGTGGAGATCTCAAAAGTGCTCTCTCAAACTCCAAAAGATGCCTTTTTAGAATTTGCTGCAGAATACAGAGGAACAAAATGTGCTTAAACCCAACATTACATATATACAAATAATATATATATAATATATAGCATAAATAATTACACCCCATCTATATAAATATAAAAATACCTAAAGATTTTGGTAGATTTTCAATGCTATTAACCATTCAATGCATCATTACAGTCTGTAAAATATGTTTCATTTCTTAACATCACAAGAATGATGCAATCACTAGTAAACAGAAGACTTTTCATTTTTCAAATTCCTAAAAAATTAAAAACAGATTTACATAATTATACGATTATACAAATTCAAAACCACCAAACAAATAAAAAACAAAAGAAACAAAAAAGCATCTATTTTATACTCTTTCACATTCCAAACTTTATACAAAATTACAACTTAATTTCCAAACAACCATCACTTATACGTAAAAATCCCTTTAAACACCAAAATTCCTCAAAAGTTTTTTTCAATTTTCAATCAATCTCAATCAATCAATTTCAAATAAATTTTCCAATAAGTTTATACAGACCTGTTTTTTTGAATATGTTTGAGGGTGCTAAGCACACTTTAAATGCAAGCAAGAGCACCCTCAGTTGAAACATCATATCGGTGAAACAGATTTGGCAAGTGCTCCAGTACGTATTTGTGTTTGTGCTCTGGAGAATGTCAAATGTTGCTATTTACAACATGATTTTACAGCGGTAAGCAATGTAGCCAATCACAGGCATGTTAGTGGATGTGTTTAATTTAGTTAGAGTCCGCTCACTGGAAATAAAAACACCAGACTTTTTGTTCAGCACTGAGTTTGCATGCTCTCGAAGCCTCTTGTTTAAGGTATATTGGATTTCATACCAATCTAACACTGTAACGAAGCGGGACTGAGGCAGAGATCCAAATGCAGCATTTATTAAAGTAGAGTGGTCGTACAGGCAGGGTCAATCAGGAGCAAACAGGAACAGCGAGGGACAGGCAGAATCGTGGTCAAGATACAGGCAGAAGATCAGGGCTGGCAGATATCATTCACAGAACAGGATGGCAAGGCAAGGGTCAAAGGCAGGAACAGGAACAGACAGGGAAACAGGATAATCACAGGGAAACGCTTAGAATTGACACACAGAGTAATCAAGACTTTGCAAACTGGTGGTGTGAGTGTGAGTCCTTTATAGTCCTGGTAATGATGTGCAGCTGGGTGTGGTGATTAGTGTGGAGTGATTGTGAAGTGAGTGCAGGTGATAAGCAATGGAGGATCATGGGAAATGTAGTCCGGGATGTGACAGGAACAGACGTTGATCATGACAAACACAATGTAAGAGACTCATTTTGCAGTGTAGACAGAGATTAATAACATCTTTTTAGTGATTATAAAGGAAGCGCTCTTTGCACGCTTTATATAGCTAATACATAAAAGTTTTGTTTTTCATGCTATAAGAGGAACAACGGCAATTAGCACATCCTGATTTTGCTGAGTTCGATGCGTTCCTGGGTCAACATATTTTGTTGAACCTGGAACATCATTCCAGTCTGAAAATTTAGTCTTAACCCTTTTCCTACCCCTAAACCTAACCCTACCCATAAGTTATCCCAAAAATCAGAGGGTGATAGATGAATAACACTGATGTAGAAGCACCAATTCATGATTTTAACCCTAAACTTGACATAATCTGTAAACTTGTCCCTCAAATCTGATTGGTTGATTTGAATGTTGTTCCAGGATCAACAAAAATGTTGACCCAGGAACACGTTGAACTCAGCAAAATCAGGTTCTGCGGCCAAGGCACACTCTGCAAAGTTTTGGAAGGGATATCTACATATAAATGCAAGATTCATGCTCAAAATTGTTACCATAACCATTAAGCAATGTAAATGCAGACTAGAAAAATATTTTTTCATATCAATATTTTCAAAAATTACATTGCAATTATTTTAAAAAAAATAATGACTTGTACAAAATCTTAAATGTCTCATTGTACATTGCTATTTTTGTTATGGTGGAGCCGTTACTTACACATTACATCTGCACTTTACCTAGAGCACCCCCACTAATTTCAGAAGCACCCTCAGTGATTTGATTCTGGAACTGGGCCTGAGTTTATAATAAGCGAATTCAACCTCTAAACTGGCAGAAATCAATCCTTTATATTCTTTAAAACAATGTTGGTGGAACCTTTCCCCATAATTTTATCTTTTCTTGTCAACCATATGCTTAATTTAGCTTGCCAATACAAATAATTCAGAAATACATCAACATTCCTTGTTTTATACCAATACTTAGGGCCATAAATAAAACCTTCTTGACTAAACACATGACCCAACATATCACACCATTCTTTTAACACTTGAAAAGTGGTTCTAATCTATTACACTCTAAATAAATGAAAAACAGTTTCAGTTTCTGAACAAAATGGACAATTGTCAATAACACTGGAGTCTAAGTGAGCTGGTTAATATTCTGTGTATGATCCTCCACTGTAAATCGACAGTTCTCTTATCAATAGGAACCTTATATAAAGTTCTCCAGCTTCTTTTAGGTGAGAGATCTGTACCAAATATTTCTTGCCATTTGGACTCACATACTTGTTTCAATTCTTACAACATCTTAAATATCTTATCACAACATCTTCTGGGGCTAACCACCCATCTTTATTCAGAAAACATGACATCTTGGTGAGACTGCTTTTATAAGAGCATTTCTCATTGAAACAGAGTTGAAACTTTTTACAGATAGCACAGGATTATACATTATGGGTTCTTCTTTTCCCCAGAAACCTTTGATAGACCCTTGTTTTCGAGAGTATGAGGAAATTTTCCAAACTCTAAGCATTTTCTTATAAAAAGTTGTTAGACCAGTTAATTCTACTCCATTGAGGTCCATTAAAAAAGGTGTTGATCAAGGCCCAACTGTCTTCTTTTTCTCAACAATCCACAGGCTACATCTGTCCACCTGATATGCCTTTTATACAAGAGTCTGAGCAGCCTGTAATTTGAAAGCAGCAACTCTGCATTCAATGTCAATGAGTCCCTGTCCTCCTTCACAGTTTGGTAGATACAGGACAGCTGCTCTCAGCCAGTGCTGTCCTGACCAAAAAAAAAAAAATAATAATAATAACGAGCAGCGATGGCGGGCCCAAGCCCGGTGGCACCGCCACCCCGGTGGCTTCAGGGCAACTGTGCACAGCGGGCAATAGGCACTTAAAACGGTTAAACATCAAAGGACTATGTCAAATTCACTCCACATTTACTGCACTACAAGGTGCCGCTATAGAGCCCCTCCTCCCTGCCCATTTTCAAAGGATTACATGTGCCAAGTTTTAACATTATTCTGATGAATTTTGAAGCAAATCAGGTAAAAATAAGAGGGTGATCTCAATGTGTGCTGAAAGTGACACATTTTCTGCTTCCAGTTGGTGGCGCTATGACTTTGAATCACAATACTCAAATCCATGTGATCAGCCTTGTACAACGAAGACTAAGCCAAAGTTTCATCAAAATCAATTAATGTATGCAGAAGTTATAACACTTTGTTTCCCTTTTCTTGCCATAAATTCGTTGCCTCGCCACGGCCAAACCGTTTGAGATATCCAAAATCCGTTTGCAATTAAACAACTTCAATGTGTTAGTAACAAGTTAAAAAAGCTTGGTGTAAATTGGATAAACCCTGTAGGAGTAGTAGTATAAAATTCATAGCCTGTTTTTTCAAAAAATTAACATTCAAACCAAAATAGCTGACTTCCTGTTGGTCGGAGCTAATGAATGTAAATTAGAAAATTGTCCGGCTTGATGAGAATAATATGTGTACCGAGTTTGGTGACTGTAGGAAAAACTAACCCCCACTTTTGTCAAAAGGTGGCGCTACTGAGCCCCTCCACCACGCCCATTTCTATGGCTTTGTCCATGTCTACTGGTTGACAATATTGATGTGTGTGTCGAGTTTCATGCAATTTGAAGCATGTTAAGAGCCTCAAAAACACTCAAGAATATTATTACAGTTTGACCTGTTGCCATGGCAACAATATTTCAAATATCAAAAATCCTGTCATAGGTCTACATCTGCTGTGTATTGACATTACACTGATGAAGTTTGAAGCAAATCAGGTAAAAATAAGAGGGTGATCTCAAAACATTTCAAAAAGTGATACACTTCTTGCTGCCAGTTGGTGGCGCTATAACTTTGACTCACAATAGTCACATCCATGTGATCAGACTCCTATAACGAACACACTCGTGAAGTTTCATAAAGATCAATATATGTATTAAGACGTTATAACACATTTCCTGTTTCCTTTTTCTCGCCATAAATTCGTTGCCTCGCCACGGCCAAACCGTTCGAGATATCAAAAATCCCCTGGCAATTTTTAATCATCAGTGTCTTGACTTCATGCTGACCGAGTTTGGTGGCGATCGGATTAATCGTCTAGGAGGAGTATATCAAATTCCAGAGCATGCGTTTTTCAAACAACCCTTAATAGCTGACTTCCTGTTAGCGTGGCGATTAACTTAGAGCGCGAAAGTTGTTCGGCCCGATGAGGTCTATATGTGTACCGAGTTTCATACTAATACGTGCAAGCATGTTTAATATATGGACCAAATTTTCAGACTTTTTTCAAGGGGGCGCTGTCGAGCCCCCCTGCCACGCCCGGGTACCAGCCTCTCCGGCGTCCTAATGGCCGCGGATTCCAATGTGTGTGCCAATTTTCAAGAGTTTTTGAGCATGTTAAGGCCCCCAAAAAGCCCCGGAAGACGGAAAAAAAAAAATAATAATAATAAATATAGCTGCGAGCAGTGATGGCGGGCCCAAGCCCGGTGGCACCGCCACCCCGGTGGCTTCAGGGCAACTGTGCACAGCGGGCAATAGGCACTTAAAACGGTTAAACATCAAAGGACTATGTCAAATTCACTCCACATTTACTGCACTACAAGGTGCCGCTATAGACCCCTTCCTCCCTGCCCATTTTCAAAGGATTACATGTGCCAAGTTTTAACATTATTCTGATGAATTTTGAAGCAAATCAGGTAAAAATAAGAGGGTGATCTCAATGTATGCTGAAAGTGACACATTTTCTGCTTCCAGTTGGTGGCGCTATGACTTTGAATCACAATAGTCAAATCCATGTGATCAGCCTTGTACAACGAAGACTAAGCCAAAGTTTCATCAAAATCAATTAAAGTATGCAGAAGTTATAACACTTTGTTTCCCTTTTCTTGCCATAAATTCGTTGCCTCGCCACGGCCAAACCGTTTGAGATATCCAAAATCCGTTTGCAATTAAACAACTTCAATGTGTTAGCAACAAGTTAAAAAAAGCTTGGTGTAAATTGGATAAACCCTGTAGGAGTAGTAGTATAAAATTCATAGCCTGTTTTTTCAAAAAATTAACATTCAAACCAAAATAGCTGACTTCCTGTTGGTCGGAGCTAATGAATGTAAATTAGAAAATTGTCCGGCTTGATGAGAATAATATGTGTACCGAGTTTGGTGACTGTAGGAAAAACTAACCCCCACTTTTGTCAAAAGGTGGCGCTACTGAGCCCCTCCACCACGCCCATTTCTATGGCTTTGTCCATGTCTACTGGTTGACAATATTGATGTGTGTGTCGAGTTTCATGCAATTTGAAGCATGTTAAGAGCCTCAAAAACACTCAAGAATATTATTACAGTTTGACCTGTTGCCATGGCAACAATATTTCAAATATCGAAAATCCTGTCATAGGTCTACATCTGCTGTGTATTGACATTACACTGATGAAGTTTGAAGCAAATCAGGTAAAAATAAGAGGGTGATCTCAAAGCATTTTAAAAGTGATACACTTCTTGCTGCCATTTGGTGGCGCTATAACTTTGACTCACAATAGTTACATCCATGTGATCAGACTACTACAACCAACACACTCCTGAAGTTTCATCAACATCAATCAATGTATGCAGAAGTTATAACACATTTCCTGTTTCCCTTTTCTCGCCATAAATTCGTTGCCTCGCCACGGCCAAACCGTTTGAGATATCCAAAATCCGTTTGCAATTAAACAACTTCAATGTGTTCGCAACAAGTTAAAAAAAGCTTGGTGTAAATTGGATAAACCCTGTAGGAGTAGTAGTATAAAATTCATAGCCTGTTTTTTCAAAAAATTAACATTCAAACCAAAATAGCTGACTTCCTGTTGGTCGGAGCTAATGAATGTAAATTAGAAAATTGTCCGGCTTGATGAGAATAATATGTGTACCGAGTTTGGTGACTGTAGGAAAAACTAACCCCCACTTTTGTCAACAGGTGGCGCTACTGAGCCCCTCCACCACGCCCATTTCTATGGCTTTGTCCATGTCTACTGGTTGACAATATTGATGTGTGTGTCGAGTTTCATGCAATTTGAAGCATGTTAAGAGCCTCAAAAACACTCAAGAATATTATTACAGTTTGACCTGTTGCCATGGCAACAATATTTCAAATATCAAAAATCCTGTCATAGGTCTACATCTGCTGTGTATTGACATTACACTGATGAAGTTTGAAGCAAATCAGGAAAAAATAAGAGGGTGATCTCAAAACATTTCAAAAAGTGATACACTTCCTGCTGCCAGTTGGTGTCGCTATAACTTTGACTCACAATAGTCACATCCATGTGATCAGACTCCTATAACGAACACACTCGTGAAGTTTCATAAAGATCAATATATGTATTAAGACGTTATAACACATTTCCTGTTTCCTTTTTCTCGCCATAAATTCGTTGCCTCGCCACGGCCAAACCGTTCGAGATATCAAAAATCCCCTGGCAATTTTTAATCATCAGTGTCTTGACTTCATGCTGACCGAGTTTGGTGGCGATCGGATTAATCGTCTAGGAGGAGTATATCAAATTCCAGAGCATGCGTTTTTCAAACAACCCTTAATAGCTGACTTCCTGTTGGCGTGGCGATTAACTTAGAGCGCGAAAGTTGTTCGGCCCGATGAGGTCTATATGTGTACCGAGTTTCATACTAATACGTGCAAGCATGTTTAATATATGGACCAAATTTTCAGACTTTTTTCAAGGGGGCGCTGTCAAGCCCCCCTGCCACGCCCGGGTACCAGCCTCTCCGGCGTCCTAATGGCCGCGGATTCCAATGTGTGTGCCAATTTTCAAGAGTTTTTGAGCATGTTAAGGCCCCCAAAAAGCCCCGGAAGACGGAAAAAAAAAAAAAAAAAAAAAAAAATAAAAAAAATAATAATAAATATAGCTGCGAGCAGCGATGGCGGGCCCAAGCCCGGTGGCACCGCCACCCCGGTGGCTTCAGGGCAACTGTGCACAGCGGGCAATAGGCACTTAAAACGGTTAAACATCAAAGGACTATGTCAAATTCACTCCACATTTACTGCACTACAAGGTGCCGCTATAGAGCCCCTCCTCCCTGCCCATTTTCAAAGGATTACATGTGCCAAGTTTTAACATTATTCTGATGAATTTTGAAGCAAATCAGGTAAAAATAAGAGGGTGATCTCAATGTATGCTGAAAGTGACACATTTTCTGCTTCCAGTTGGTGGCGCTATGACTTTGAATCACAATAGTCAAATCCATGTGATCAGCCTTGTACAACGAAGACTAAGCCAAAGTTTCATCAAAATCAATTAATGTATGCAGAAGTTATAACACTTTGTTTCCCATTTCTTGCCATAAATTCGTTGCCTCGCCACGGCCAAACCGTTTGAGATATCCAAAATCCGTTTGCAATTAAACAACTTCAATGTGTTAGCAACAAGTTAAAAAAGCTTGGTGTAAATTGGATAAACCCTGTAGGAGTAGTAGTATAAAATTCATAGCCTGTTTTTTCAAAAAATTAACATTCAAACCAAAATAGCTGACTTCCTGTTGGTCGGAGCTAATGAATGTAAATTAGAAAATTGTCCGGCTTGATGAGAATAATATGTGTACCGAGTTTGGTGACTGTAGGAAAAACTAACCCCCCCACTTTTGTCAAAAGGTGGCGCTACTGAGCCCCTCCACCACGCCCATTTCTATGGCTTTGTCCATGTCTACTGGTTTGACAATATTGATGTGTGTGTCGAGTTTCATGCAATTTGAAGCATGTTAAGAGCCTCAAAAACACTCAAGAATATTATTACAGTTTGACCTGTTGCCATGGCAACAATATTTCAAATATCAAAAATCCTGTCATAGGTCTACATCTGCTGTGTATTGACATTACACTGATGAAGTTTGAAGCAAATCAGGTAAAAATAAGAGGGTGATCTCAAAGCATTTTAAAAGTGATACACTTCTTGCTGCCATTTGGTGGCGCTATAACTTTGACTCACAATAGTTACATCCATGTGATCAGACTACTACAACCAACAAACTCCTGAAGTTTCATAAACATCAATCAATGTATGCAGAAGTTATAACACATTTCCTGTTTCCCTTTTCTCGCCATAAATTCGTTGCCTCGCCATGGCCAAACCGTTTGAGATATCCAAAATCCGTTTGCAATTAAACAACTTCAATGTGTTCGCAACAAGTTAAAAAAGCTTGGTGTAAATTGGATAAACCCTGTAGGAGTAGTAGTATAAAATTCATAGCCTGTTTTTTCAAAAAATTAACATTCAAACCAAAATAGCTGACTTCCTGTTGGTCGGAGCTAATGAATGTAAATTAGAAAATTGTCCGGCTTGATGAGAATAATATGTGTACCGAGTTTGGTGACTGTAGGAAAAACTAACCCCCCCACTTTTGTCAAAAGGTGGCGCTACTGAGCCCCTCCACCACGCCCATTTCTATGGCTTTGTCCATGTCTACTGGTTGACAATATTGATGTGTGTGTCGAGTTTCATGCAATTTGAAGCATGTTAAGAGCCTCAAAAACACTCAAGAATATTATTACAGTTTGACCTGTTGCCATGGCAACAATATTTCAAATATCAAAAATCCTGTCATAGGTCTACATCTGCTGTGTATTGACATTACACTGATGAAGTTTGAAGCAAATCAGGTAAAAATAAGAGGGTGATCTCAAAACATTTCAAAAAGTGATACACTTCCTGCTGCCAGTTGGTGGCGCTATAACTTTGACTCACAATAGTCACATCCATGTGATCAGACTCCTATAACGAACACACTCGTGAAGTTTCATAAAGATCAATATATGTATGCAGACGTTATAACACATTTCCTGTTTCCTTTTTCTCGCCATAAATTCGTTGCCTCGCCACGGCCAAACCGTTCGAGATATCAAAAATCCCCTGGCAATTTTTAATCATCAGTGTCTTGACTTCATGCTGACCGAGTTTGGTGGCGATCGGATTAATCGTCTAGGAGGAGTATATCAAATTCCAGAGCATGCGTTTTTCAAACAACCCTTAATAGCTGACTTCCTGTTGGCGTGGCGATTAACTTAGAGCGCGAAAGTTGTTCGGCCCGATGAGGTCTATATGTGTACCGAGTTTCATACTAATACGTGCAAGCATGTTTAATATATGGACCAAATTTTCAGACTTTTTTCAAGGGGGCGCTGTCGAGCCCCCCTGCCACGCCCGGGTACCAGCCTCTCCGGCGTCCTAATGGCCGCGGATTCCAATGTGTGTGCCAATTTTCAAGAGTTTTTGAGCATGTTAAGGCCCCCAAAAAGCCCCGGAAGACGGAAAAAAAAAAAATAAATAAAAAAATAATAATAATAATAAATATAGCTGCGAGCAGCGATGGCGGGCCCAAGCCCGGTGGCACCGCCACCCCGGTGGCTTCAGGGCAACTGTGCACAGCGGGCAATAGGCACTTAAAACGGTTAAACATCAAAGGACTATGTCAAATTCACTCCACATTTACTGCACTACAAGGTGCCGTTATAGAGCCCCTCCTCCCTGCCCATTTTCAAAGGATTACATGTGCCAAGTTTTAACATTATTCTGATGAATTTTGAAGCAAATCAGGTAAAAATAAGAGGGTGATCTCAATGTATGCTGAAAGTGACACATTTTCTGCTTCCAGTTGGTGGCGCTATGACTTTGAATCACAATAGTCAAATCCATGTGATCAGCCTTGTACAACGAAGACTAAGCCAAAGTTTCATCAAAATCAATTAATGTATGCAGAAGTTATAACACTTTGTTTCCCTTTTCTTGCCATAAATTCGTTGCCTCGCCACGGCCAAACCGTTTGAGATATCCAAAATCCGTTTGCAATTAAACAACTTCAATGTGTTAGCAACAAGTTAAAAAAAGCTTGGTGTAAATTGGATAAACCCTGTAGGAGTAGTAGTATAAAATTCATAGCCTGTTTTTTCAAATAATTAACATTCAAACCAAAATAGCTGACTTCCTGTTGGTCGGAGCTAATGAATGTAAATTAGAAAATTGTCCGGCTTGATGAGAATAATATGTGTACCGAGTTTGGTGACTGTAGGAAAAACTAACCCCCCCCACTTTTGTCAAAAGGTGGCGCTACTGAGCCCCTCCACCACGCCCATTTCTATGGCTTTGTCCATGTCTACTGGTTGACAATATTGATGTGTGTGTCGAGTTTCATGCAATTTGAAGCATGTTAAGAGCCTCAAAAACACTCAAGAATATTATTACAGTTTGACCTGTTGCCATGGCAACAATATTTCAAATATCAAAAATCCTGTCATAGGTCTACATCTGCTGTGTATTGACATTACACTGATGAAGTTTGAAGCAAATCAGGTAAAAATAAGAGGGTGATCTCAAAGCAT
The DNA here is from genome assembly GCF_024489055.1 of Chanodichthys erythropterus. Lineage (NCBI taxonomy): Eukaryota > Metazoa > Chordata > Actinopteri > Cypriniformes > Xenocyprididae > Chanodichthys > Chanodichthys erythropterus. The sequence goes on from NC_090235.1 coordinate 38,331,884, forward strand.
TTTAAAAGTGATACACTTCTTGCTGCCATTTGGTGGCGCTATAACTTTGACTCACAATAGTTACATCCATGTGATCAGACTACTACAACCAACACACTCCTGAAGTTTCATAAACATCAATCAATGTATGCAGAAGTTATAACACATTTCCTGTTTCCCTTTTCTCGCCATAAATTCGTTGCCTCGCCACGGCCAAACCGTTTGAGATATCCAAAATCCGTTTGCAATTAAACAACTTCAATGTGTTCGCAACAAGTTAAAAAAAGCTTGGTGTAAATTGGATAAACCCTGTAGGAGTAGTAGTATAAAATTCATAGCCTGTTTTTTCAAAAAATTAACATTCAAACCAAAATAGCTGACTTCCTGTTGGTCGGAGCTAATGAATGTAAATTAGAAAATTGTCCGGCTTGATGAGAATAATATGTGTACCGAGTTTGGTGACTGTAGGAAAAACTAACCCCCCCACTTTTGTCAAAAGGTGGCGCTACTGAGCCCCTCCACCACGCCCATTTCTATGGCTTTGTCCATGTCTACTGGTTGACAATATTGATGTGTGTGTCGAGTTTCATGCAATTTGAAGCATGTTAAGAGCCTCAAAAACACTCAAGAATATTATTACAGTTTGACCTGTTGCCATGGCAACAATATTTCAAATATCAAAAATCCTGTCATAGGTCTACATCTGCTGTGTATTGACATTACACTGATGAAGTTTGAAGCAAATCAGGTAAAAATAAGAGGGTGATCTCAAAACATTTCAAAAAGTGATACACTTCCTGCTGCCAGTTGGTGGCGCTATAACTTTGACTCACAATAGTCACATCCATGTGATCAGACTCCTATAACGAACACACTCGTGAAGTTTCATAAAGATCAATATATGTATTAAGACGTTATAACACATTTCCTGTTTCCTTTTTCTCGCCATAAATTTGTTGCCTCGCCACGGCCAAACCGTTCGAGATATCAAAAATCCCCTGGCAATTTTTAATCATCAGTGTCTTGACTTCATGCTGACCGAGTTTGGTGGCGATCGGATTAATCGTCTAGGAGGAGTATATCAAATTCCAGAGCATGCGTTTTTCAAACAACCCTTAATAGCTGACTTCCTGTTGGCGTGGCGATTAACTTAGAGTGCGAAAGTTGTTCGGCCCGATGAGGTCTATATGTGTACCGAGTTTCATACTAATACGTGCAAGCATGTTTAATATATGGACCAAATTTTCAGACTTTTTTCAAGGGGGCGCTGTCGAGCCCCCCTGCCACGCCCGGGTACCAGCCTCTCCGGCGTCCTAATGGCCGCGGATTCCAATGTGTGTGCCAATTTTCAAGAGTTTTTGAGCATGTTAAGGCCCCCAAAAAGCCCCGGAAGACGGAAAAAAAAAATAAAAAAATAATAAATATAGCTGCGAGCAGCGATGGCGGGCCCAAGCCCGGTGGCACCGCCACCCCGGTGGCTTCAGGGCAACTGTGCACAGCGGGCAATAGGCACTTAAAACGGTTAAACATCAAAGGACTATGTCAAATTCACTCCACATTTACTGCACTACAAGGTGCCGCTATAGAGCCCCTCCTCCCTGCCCATTTTCAAAGGATTACATGTGCCAAGTTTTAACATTATTCTGATGAATTTTGAAGCAAATCAGGTAAAAATAAGAGGGTGATCTCAATGTATGCTGAAAGTGACACATTTTCTGCTTCCAGTTGGTGGCGCTATGACTTTGAATCACAATAGTCAAATCCATGTGATCAGCCTTGTACAACGAAGACTAAGCCAAAGTTTCATCAAAATCAATTAATGTATGCAGAAGTTATAACACTTTGTTTCCCTTTTCTTGCCATAAATTCGTTGCCTCGCCACGGCCAAACCGTTTGAGATATCCAAAATCCGTTTGCAATTAAACAACTTCAATGTGTTCGCAACAAGTTAAAAAAGCTTGGTGTAAATTGGATAAACCCTGTAGGAGTAGTAGTATAAAATTCATAGCCTGTTTTTTCAAAAAATTAACATTCAAACCAAAATAGCTGACTTCCTGTTGGTCGGAGCTAATGAATGTAAATTAGAAAATTGTCCGGCTTGATGAGAATAATATGTGTACCGAGTTTGGTGACTGTAGGAAAAACTAACCCCCACTTTTGTCAAAAGGTGGCGCTACTGAGCCCCTCCACCACGCCCATTTCTATGGCTTTGTCCATGTCTACTGGTTGACAATATTGATGTGTGTGTCGAGTTTCATGCAATTTGAAGCATGTTAAGAGCCTCAAAAACACTCAAGAATATTATTACAGTTTGACCTGTTGCCATGGCAACAATATTTCAAATATCAAAAATCCTGTCATAGGTCTACATCTGCTGTGTATTGACATTACACTGATGAAGTTTGAAGCAAATCAGGTAAAAATAAGAGGGTGATCTCAAAGCATTTTAAAAGTGATACACTTCTTGCTGCCATTTGGTGGCGCTATAACTTTGACTCACAATAGTTACATCCATGTGATCAGACTACTACAACCAACACACTCCTGAAGTTTCATAAACATCAATCAATGTATGCAGAAGTTATAACACATTTCCTGTTTCCTTTTTCTCGCCATAAATTCGTTGCCTCGCCACGGCCAAACCGTTTGAGATATCCAAAATCCGTTTGCAATTAAACAACTTCAATGTGTTCGCAACAAGTTAAAAAAAGCTTGGTGTAAATTGGATAAACCCTGTAGGAGTAGTAGTATAAAATTCATAGCCTGTTTTTTCAAAAAATTAACATTCAAACCAAAATAGCTGACTTCCTGTTGGTCGGAGCTAATGAATGTAAATTAGAAAATTGTCCGGCTTGATGAGAATAATATGTGTACCGAGTTTGGTGACTGTAGGAAAAACTAACCCCCCCACTTTTGTCAAAAGGTGGCGCTACTGAGCCCCTCCACCACGCCCATTTCTATGGCTTTGTCCATGTCTACTGGTTGACAATATTGATGTGTGTGTCGAGTTTCATGCAATTTGAAGCATGTTAAGAGCCTCAAAAACACTCAAGAATATTATTACAGTTTGACCTGTTGCCATGGCAACAATATTTCAAATATCAAAAATCCTGTCATAGGTCTACATCTGCTGTGTATTGACATTACACTGATGAAGTTTGAAGCAAATCAGGTAAAAATAAGAGGGTGATCTCAAAACATTTCAAAAAGTGATACACTTCCTGCTGCCAGTTGGTGGCGCTATAACTTTGACTCACAATAGTCACATCCATGTGATCAGACTCCTATAACGAACACACTCGTGAAGTTTCATAAAGATCAATATATGTATTAAGACGTTATAACACATTTCCTGTTTCCTTTTTCTCGCCATAAATTCGTTGCCTCGCCACGGCCAAACCGTTCGAGATATCAAAAATCCCCTGGCAATTTTTAATCATCAGTGTCTTGACTTCATGCTGACCGAGTTTGGTGGCGATCGGATTAATCGTCTAGGAGGAGTATATCAAATTCCAGAGCATGCGTTTTTCAAACAACCCTTAATAGCTGACTTCCTGTTGGCGTGGCGATTAACTTAGAGCGCGAAAGTTGTTCGGCCCGATGAGGTCTATATGTGTACCGAGTTTCATACTAATACGTGCAAGCATGTTTAATATATGGACCAAATTTTCAGACTTTTTTCAAGGGGGCGCTGTCGAGCCCCCCTGCCACGCCCGGGTACCAGCCTCTCCGGCGTCCTAATGGCCGCGGATTCCAATGTGTGTGCCAATTTTCAAGAGTTTTTGAGCATGTTAAGGCCCCCAAAAAGCCCCGGAAGACGGAAAAAAAAAAAAATAATAAAAAAAATAAAAAATAAATATAGCTGCGAGCAGCGATGGCGGGCCCAAGCCCGGTGGCACCGCCACCCCGGTGGCTTCAGGGCAACTGTGCACAGCGGGCAATAGGCACTTAAAACGGTTAAACATCAAAGGACTATGTCAAATTCACTCCACATTTACTGCACTACAAGGTGCCGTTATAGAGCCCCTCCTCCCTGCCCATTTTCAAAGGATTACATGTGCCAAGTTTTAACATTATTCTGATGAATTTTGAAGCAAATCAGGTAAAAATAAGAGGGTGATCTCAATGTATGCTGAAAGTGACACATTTTCTGCTTCCAGTTGGTGGCGCTATGACTTTGAATCACAATAGTCAAATCCATGTGATCAGCCTTGTACAACGAAGACTAAGCCAAAGTTTCATCAAAATCAATTAATGTATGCAGAAGTTATAACACTTTGTTTCCCTTTTCTTGCCATAAATTCGTTGCCTCGCCACGGCCAAACCGTTTGAGATATCCAAAATCCGTTTGCAATTAAACAACTTCAATGTGTTAGCAACAAGTTAAAAAAAGCTTGGTGTAAATTGGATAAACCCTGTAGGAGTAGTAGTATAAAATTCATAGCCTGTTTTTTCAAAAAATTAACATTCAAACCAAAATAGCTGACTTCCTGTTGGTCGGAGCTAATGAATGTAAATTAGAAAATTGTCCGGCTTGATGAGAACAATATGTGTACCGAGTTTGGTGACTGTAGGAAAAACTAACCCCCCCACTTTTGTCAAAAGGTGGCGCTACTGAGCCCCTCCACCACGCCCATTTCTATGGCTTTGTCCATGTCTACTGGTTGACAATATTGATGTGTGTGTCGAGTTTCATGCAATTTGAAGCATGTTAAGAGCCTCAAAAACACTCAAGAATATTATTACAGTTTGACCTGTTGCCATGGCAACAATATTTCAAATATCAAAAATCCTGTCATAGGTCTACATCTGCTGTGTATTGACATTACACTGATGAAGTTTGAAGCAAATCAGGTAAAAATAAGAGGGTGATCTCAAAGCATTTTAAAAGTGATTCACTTCTTGCTGCCATTTGGTGGCGCTATAACTTTGACTCACAATAGTTACATCCATGTGATCAGACTACTACAACCAACACACTCCTGAAGTTTCATAAACATCAATCAATGTATGCAGAAGTTATAACACATTTCCTGTTTCCCTTTTCTCGCCATAAATTCGTTGCCTCGCCACGGCCAAACCGTTTGAGATATCCAAAATCCGTTTGCAATTAAACAACTTCAATGTGTTCGCAACAAGTTAAAAAAAGCTTGGTGTAAATTGGATAAACCCTGTAGGAGTAGTAGTATAAAATTCATAGCCTGTTTTTTCCAAAAATTAACATTCAAACCAAAATAGCTGACTTCCTGTTGGTCGGAGCTAATGAATGTAAATTAGAAAATTGTCCGGCTTGATGAGAATAATATGTGTACCGAGTTTGGTGACTGTAGGAAAAACTAACCCCCACTTTTGTCAAAAGGTGGCGCTACTGAGCCCCTCCACCACGCCCATTTCTATGGCTTTGTCCATGTCTACTGGTTGACAATATTGATGTGTGTGTCGAGTTTCATGCAATTTGAAGCATGTTAAGAGCCTCAAAAACACTCAAGAATATTATTACAGTTTGACCTGTTGCCATGGCAACAATATTTCAAATATCAAAAATCCTGTCATAGGTCTACATCTGCTGTGTATTGACATTACACTGATGAAGTTTGAAGCAAATCAGGTAAAAATAAGAGGGTGATCTCAAAACATTTCAAAAAGTGATACACTTCCTGCTGCCAGTTGGTGGCGCTATAACTTTGACTCACAATAGTCACATCCATGTGATCAGATTCCTATAACGAACACACTCGTGAAGTTTCATAAAGATCAATATATGTATTAAGACGTTATAACACATTTCCTGTTTCCTTTTTCTCGCCATAAATTCATTGCCTCGCCACGGCCAAACCGTTCGAGATATCAAAAATCCCCTGGCAATTTTTAATCATCAGTGTCTTGACTTCATGCTGACCGAGTTTGGTGGCGATCGGATTAATCGTCTAGGAGGAGTATATCAAATTCCAGAGCATGCGTTTTTCAAACAACCCTTAATAGCTGACTTCCTGTTGGCGTGGCGATTAACTTAGAGCGCGAAAGTTGTTCGGCCCGATGAGGTCTATATGTGTACCGAGTTTCATACTAATACGTGCAAGCATGTTTAATATATGGACCAAATTTTCAGACTTTTTTCAAGGGGGCGCTGTCGAGCCCCCCTGCCACGCCCGGGTACCAGCCTCTCCGGCGTCCTAATGGCCGCGGATTCCAATGTGTGTGCCAATTTTCAAGAGTTTTTGAGCATGTTAAGGCCCCCAAAAAGCCCCGGAAGACGGAGAAAAAAAAAAATAAATAAATAAAAAAAAAAAATAATAATAAATATAGCTGCGAGCAGCGATGGCGGGCCCAAGCCCGGTGGCACCGCCACCCCGGTGGCTTCAGGGCAACTGTGCACGGCGGGCAATAGGCATTTAAAACGGTAAAACATCAAAGGACTATGTCAAATTCACTCCACATTTACTGCACTACAAGGTGCCGATATAGAGCCCCTCCTCCCTGCCCATTTTCAAAGGTTTGCATGTGCCAAGTTTTAACATTATTCTGATGAATTTTGAAGCAAATCAGGTATAAATAAGAGGGTGATCTCAATGTATGCTGAAAGTGACACATTTTCTGCTTCCAGTTGGTGGCGCTATGAGTTTGAATCACAATAGTCACATCCATGTGATCAGCCTTGTACAACGAAGACTAAGCCGGAGTTTCATCAAAATCAATTAATGTATGCAGAAGTTATAACACTTTGTTTCCCTTTTCTTGCCATAAATTCGTTGCCTCGCCACGGCCAAACCGTTTGAGATATCCAAAATCCGTTTGCAATTAAACAACTTCAATGTGTTCGCAACAAGTTAAAAAAGCTTGGTGTAAATTGGATAAACCCTGTAGGAGTAGTAGTATAAAATTCATAGCCTGTTTTTTCAAAAAATTAACATTCAAACAAAAATAGCCGACTTCCTGTTGGTTGGAGCTAATGAATGTAAATTAGAAAATTGTCCAGCTTGATGAGAACAATATGTGTACCGAGTTTGGTGACTAGGAAAAACTAACCCCCCCACTTTTGACAAAAGGTGGCGCTACTGAGCCCCTTCACCACGCCCATTTCTATGGCTTTGTCCATGTCTACTGGTTGACAATATTGATGTGTGTGTCGAGTTTCATGCAATTTGAAGCATGTTAAGAGCCTCAAAAACACTCAAGAATATTATTACAGTTTGACCTGTTGCCATGGCAACAATATTTCAAATATCAAAAATCCTGTCATAGGTCTACATCTGCTGTGTATTGACATTACACTGATGAAGTTTGAAGCAAATCAGGTAAAAATAAGAGGGTGATCTCAAAGCATTTTAAAAGTGATTCACTTCTTGCTGCCATTTGGTGGCGCTATAACTTTGACTCACAATAGTTACATCCATGTGATCAGACTACTACAACCAACACACTCCTGAAGTTTCATAAACATCAATCAATGTATGCAGAAGTTATAACACATTTCCTGTTTCCCTTTTCTCGCCATAAATTCGTTGCCTCGCCATGGCCAAACCGTTTGAGATATCCAAAATCCGTTTGCAATTAAACAACTTCAATGTGTTCGCAACAAGTTAAAAAAGCTTGGTGTAAATTGGATAAACCCTGTAGGAGTAGTAGTATAAAATTCATAGCCTGTTTTTTCAAAAAATTAACATTCAAACCAAAATAGCTGACTTCCTGTTGGTCGGAGCTAATGAATGTAAATTAGAAAATTGTCCGGCTTGATGAGAATAATATGTGTACCGAGTTTGGTGACTGTAGGAAAAACTAACCCCCACTTTTGTCAAAAGGTGGCGCTACTGAGCCCCTCCACCACGCCCATTTCTATGGCTTTGTCCATGTCTACTGGTTGACAATATTGATGTGTGTGTCGAGTTTCATGCAATTTGAAGCATGTTAAGAGCCTCAAAAACACTCAAGAATATTATTACAGTTTGACCTGTTGCCATGGCAACAATATTTCAAATATCAAAAATCCTGTCATAGGTCTACATCTGCTGTGTATTGACATTACACTGATGAAGTTTGAAGCAAATCAGGTAAAAATAAGAGGGTGATCTCAAAACATTTCAAAAAGTGATACACTTCCTGCTGCCAGTTGGTGGCGCTATAACTTTGACTCACAATAGTCACATCCATGTGATCAGACTCCTATAACGAACACACTCGTGAAGTTTCATAAAGATCAATATATGTATGCAGACGTTATAACACATTTCCTGTTTCCTTTTTCTCGCCATAAATTCGTTGCCTCGCCACGGCCAAACCGTTCGAGATATCAAAAATCCCCTGGCAATTTTTAATCATCAGTGTCTTGACTTCATGCTGACCGAGTTTGGTGGCGATCGGATTAATCGTCTAGGAGGAGTATATCAAATTCCAGAGCATGCGTTTTTCAAACAACCCTTAATAGCTGACTTCCTGTTGGCGTGGCGATTAACTTAGAGCGCGAAAGTTGTTCGGCCCGATGAGGTCTATATGTGTACCGAGTTTCATACTAATACGTGCAAGCATGTTTAATATATGGACCAAATTTTCAGACTTTTTTCAAGGGGGCGCTGTCGAGCCCCCCTGCCACGCCCGGGTACCAGCCTCTCCGGCGTCCTAATGGCCGCGGATTCCAATGTGTGTGCCAATTTTCAAGAGTTTTTGAGCATGTTAAGGCCCCCAAAAAGCCCCGGAAGACGGAAAAAAAAAAAAATAAATAAAAAAATAATAATAATAATAAATATAGCTGCGAGCAGCGATGGCGGGCCCAAGCCCGGTGGCACCGCCACCCCGGTGGCTTCAGGGCAACTGTGCACAGCGGGCAATAGGCACTTAAAACGGTTAAACATCAAAGGACTATGTCAAATTCACTCCACATTTACTGCACTACAAGGTGCCGCTATAGAGCCCCTCCTCCCTGCCCATTTTCAAAGGATTACATGTGCCAAGTTTTAACATTATTCTGATGAATTTTGAAGCAAATCAGGTAAAAATAAGAGGGTGATCTCAATGTGTGCTGAAAGTGACACATTTTCTGCTTCCAGTTGGTGGCGCTATGACTTTGAATCACAATACTCAAATCCATGTGATCAGCCTTGTACAACGAAGACTAAGCCAAAGTTTCATCAAAATCAATTAATGTATGCAGAAGTTATAACACTTTGTTTCCCTTTTCTTGCCATAAATTCGTTGCCTCGCCACGGCCAAACCGTTTGAGATATCCAAAATCCGTTTGCAATTAAACAACTTCAATGTGTTAGTAACAAGTTAAAAAAGCTTGGTGTAAATTGGATAAACCCTGTAGGAGTAGTAGTATAAAATTCATAGCCTGTTTTTTCAAAAAATTAACATTCAAACCAAAATAGCTGACTTCCTGTTGGTCGGAGCTAATGAATGTAAATTAGAAAATTGTCCGGCTTGATGAGAATAATATGTGTACCGAGTTTGGTGACTGTAGGAAAAACTAACCCCCCCACTTTTGTCAAAAGGTGGCGCTACTGAGCCCCTCCACCACGCCCATTTCTATGGCTTTGTCCATGTCTACTGGTTGACAATATTGATGTGTGTGTCGAGTTTCATGCAATTTGAAGCATGTTAAGAGCCTCAAAAACACTCAAGAATATTATTACAGTTTGACCTGTTGCCATGGCAACAATATTTCAAATATCAAAAATCCTGTCATAGGTCTACATCTGCTGTGTATTGACATTACACTGATGAAGTTTGAAGCAAATCAGGTAAAAATAAGAGGGTGATCTCAAAACATTTCAAAAAGTGATACACTTCTTGCTGCCAGTTGGTGGCGCTATAACTTTGACTCACAATAGTCACATCCATGTGATCAGACTCCTATAACGAACACACTCGTGAAGTTTCATAAAGATCAATATATGTATTAAGACGTTATAACACATTTCCTGTTTCCTTTTTCTCGCCATAAATTCGTTGCCTCGCCACGGCCAAACCGTTCGAGATATCAAAAATCCCCTGGCAATTTTTAATCATCAGTGTCTTGACTTCATGCTGACCGAGTTTGGTGGCGATCGGATTAATCGTCTAGGAGGAGTATATCAAATTCCAGAGCATGCGTTTTTCAAACAACCCTTAATAGCTGACTTCCTGTTGGCGTGGCGATTAACTTAGAGCGCGAAAGTTGTTCGGCCCGATGAGGTCTATATGTGTACCGAGTTTCATACTAATACGTGCAAGCATGTTTAATATATGGACCAAATTTTCAGACTTTTTTCAAGGGGGCGCTGTCGAGCCCCCCTGCCACGCCCGGGTACCAGCCTCTCCGGCGTCCTAATGGCCGCGGATTCCAATGTGTGTGCCAATTTTCAAGAGTTTTTGAGCATGTTAAGGCCCCCAAAAAGCCCCGGAAGACGGAAAAAAAAAAAATAATAATAATAAATAAAGCTGCGAGCAGTGATGGCGGGCCCAAGCCCGGTGGCACCGCCACCCCGGTGGCTTCAGGGCAACTGTGCACAGCGGGCAATAGGCACTTAAAACGGTTAAACATCAAAGGACTATGTCAAATTCACTCCACATTTACTGCACTACAAGGTGCCGCTATAGACCCCTTCCTCCCTGCCCATTTTCAAAGGATTACATGTGCCAAGTTTTAACATTATTCTGATGAATTTTGAAGCAAATCAGGTAAAAATAAGAGGGTGATCTCAATGTATGCTGAAAGTGACACATTTTCTGCTTCCAGTTGGTGGCGCTATGACTTTGAATCACAATAGTCAAATCCATGTGATCAGCCTTGTACAACGAAGACTAAGCCAAAGTTTCATCAAAATCAATTAAAGTATGCAGAAGTTATAACACTTTGTTTCCCTTTTCTTGCCATAAATTCGTTGCCTCGCCACGGCCAAACCGTTTGAGATATCCAAAATCCGTTTGCAATTAAACAACTTCAATGTGTTAGCAACAAGTTAAAAAAAGCTTGGTGTAAATTGGATAAACCCTGTAGGAGTAGTAGTATAAAATTCATAGCCTGTTTTTTCAAAAAATTAACATTCAAACCAAAATAGCTGACTTCCTGTTGGTCGGAGCTAATGAATGTAAATTAGAAAATTGTCCGGCTTGATGAGAATAATATGTGTACCGAGTTTGGTGACTGTAGGAAAAACTAACCCCCCCACTTTTGTCAAAAGGTGGCGCTACTGAGCCCCTCCACCACGCCCATTTCTATGGCTTTGTCCATGTCTACTGGTTGACAATATTGATGTGTGTGTCGAGTTTCATGCAATTTGAAGCATGTTAAGAGCCTCAAAAACACTCAAGAATATTATTACAGTTTGACCTGTTGCCATGGCAACAATATTTCAAATATCGAAAATCCTGTCATAGGTCTACATCTGCTGTGTATTGACATTACACTGATGAAGTTTGAAGCAAATCAGGTAAAAATAAGAGGGTGATCTCAAAGCATTTTAAAAGTGATACACTTCTTGCTGCCATTTGGTGGCGCTATAACTTTGACTCACAATAGTTACATCCATGTGATCAGACTACTACAACCAACACACTCCTGAAGTTTCATCAACATCAATCAATGTATGCAGAAGTTATAACACATTTCCTGTTTCCCTTTTCTCGCCATAAATTCGTTGCCTCGCCACGGCCAAACCGTTTGAGATATCCAAAATCCGTTTGCAATTAAACAACTTCAATGTGTTCGCAACAAGTTAAAAAAGCTTGGTGTAAATTGGATAAACCCTGTAGGAGTAGTAGTATAAAATTCATAGCCTGTTTTTTCAAAAAATTAACATTCAAACCAAAATAGCTGACTTCCTGTTGGTCGGAGCTAATGAATGTAAATTAGAAAATTGTCCGGCTTGATGAGAATAATATGTGTACCGAGTTTGGTGACTGTAGGAAAAACTAACCCCCACTTTTGTCAAAAGGTGGCGCTACTGAGCCCCTCCACCACGCCCATTTCTATGGCTTTGTCCATGTCTACTGGTTGACAATATTGATGTGTGTGTCGAGTTTCATGCAATTTGAAGCATGTTAAGAGCCTCAAAAACACTCAAGAATATTATTACAGTTTGACCTGTTGCCATGGCAACAATATTTCAAATATCAAAAATCCTGTCATAGGTCTACATCTGCTGTGTATTGACATTACACTGATGAAGTTTGAAGCAAATCAGGAAAAAATAAGAGGGTGATCTCAAAACATTTCAAAAAGTGATACACTTCCTGCTGCCAGTTGGTGTCGCTATAACTTTGACTCACAATAGTCACATCCATGTGATCAGACTCCTATAACGAACACACTCGTGAAGTTTCATAAAGATCAATATATGTATTAAGACGTTATAACACATTTCCTGTTTCCTTTTTCTCGCCATAAATTCGTTGCCTCGCCACGGCCAAACCGTTCGAGATATCAAAAATCCCCTGGCAATTTTTAATCATCAGTGTCTTGACTTCATGCTGACCGAGTTTGGTGGCGATCGGATTAATCGTCTAGGAGGAGTATATCAAATTCCAGAGCATGCGTTTTTCAAACAACCCTTAATAGCTGACTTCCTGTTGGCGTGGCGATTAACTTAGAGCGCGAAAGTTGTTCGGCCCGATGAGGTCTATATGTGTACCGAGTTTCATACTAATACGTGCAAGCATGTTTAATATATGGACCAAATTTTCAGACTTTTTTCAAGGGGGCGCTGTCAAGCCCCCCTGCCACGCCCGGGTACCAGCCTCTCCGGCGTCCTAATGGCCGCGGATTCCAATGTGTGTGCCAATTTTCAAGAGTTTTTGAGCATGTTAAGGCCCCCAAAAAGCCCCGGAAGACGGAAAAAAAAAAAATAAAAAAAAAAATAAAAAAAATAAAAATAATAAATATAGCTGCGAGCAGCGATGGCGGGCCCAAGCCCGGTGGCACCGCCACCCCGGTGGCTTCAGGGCAACTGTGCACAGCGGGCAATAGGCACTTAAAACGGTTAAACATCAAAGGACTATGTCAAATTCACTCCACATTTACTGCACTACAAGGTGCCGCTATAGAGCCCCTCCTCCCTGCCCATTTTCAAAGGATTACATGTGCCAAGTTTTAACATTATTCTGATGAATTTTGAAGCAAATCAGGTAAAAATAAGAGGGTGATCTCAATGTATGCTGAAAGTGACACATTTTCTGCTTCCAGTTGGTGGTGCTATGACTTTGAATCACAATAGTCAAATCCATGTGATCAGCCTTGTACAACGAAGACTAAGCCAAAGTTTCATCAAAATCAATTAATGTATGCAGAAGTTATAACACTTTGTTTCCCATTTCTTGCCATAAATTCGTTGCCTCGCCACGGCCAAACCGTTTGAGATATCCAAAATCCGTTTGCAATTAAACAACTTCAATGTGTTAGCAACAAGTTAAAAAAAGCTTGGTGTAAATTGGATAAACCCTGTAGGAGTAGTAGTATAAAATTCATAGCCTGTTTTTTCAAAAAATTAACATTCAAACCAAAATAGCTGACTTCCTGTTGGTCGGAGCTAATGAATGTAAATTAGAAAATTGTCCGGCTTGATGAGAATAATATGTGTACCGAGTTTGGTGACTGTAGGAAAAACTAACCCCCACTTTTGTCAAAAGGTGGCGCTACTGAGCCCCTCCACCACGCCCATTTCTATGGCTTTGTCCATGTCTACTGGTTTGACAATATTGATGTGTGTGTCGAGTTTCATGCAATTTGAAGCATGTTAAGAGCCTCAAAAACACTCAAGAATATTATTACAGTTTGACCTGTTGCCATGGCAACAATATTTCAAATATCAAAAATCCTGTCATAGGTCTACATCTGCTGTGTATTGACATTACACTGATGAAGTTTGAAGCAAATCAGGTAAAAATAAGAGGGTGATCTCAAAGCATTTTAAAAGTGATACACTTCTTGCTGCCATTTGGTGGCGCTATAACTTTGACTCACAATAGTTACATCCATGTGATCAGACTACTACAACCAACAAACTCCTGAAGTTTCATAAACATCAATCAATGTATGCAGAAGTTATAACACATTTCCTGTTTCCCTTTTCTCGCCATAAATTCGTTGCCTCGCCATGGCCAAACCGTTTGAGATATCCAAAATCCGTTTGCAATTAAACAACTTCAATGTGTTCGCAACAAGTTAAAAAAGCTTGGTGTAAATTGGATAAACCCTGTAGGAGTAGTAGTATAAAATTCATAGCCTGTTTTTTCAAAAAATTAACATTCAAACCAAAATAGCTGACTTCCTGTTGGTCGGAGCTAATGAATGTAAATTAGAAAATTGTCCGGCTTGATGAGAATAATATGTGTACCGAGTTTGGTGACTGTAGGAAAAACTAACCCCCACTTTTGTCAAAAGGTGGCGCTACTGAGCCCCTCCACCACGCCCATTTCTATGGCTTTGTCCATGTCTACTGGTTGACAATATTGATGTGTGTGTCGAGTTTCATGCAATTTGAAGCATGTTAAGAGCCTCAAAAACACTCAAGAATATTATTACAGTTTGACCTGTTGCCATGGCAACAATATTTCAAATATCAAAAATCCTGTCATAGGTCTACATCTGCTGTGTATTGACATTACACTGATGAAGTTTGAAGCAAATCAGGTAAAAATAAGAGGGTGATCTCAAAACATTTCAAAAAGTGATACACTTCCTGCTGCCAGTTGGTGGCGCTATAACTTTGACTCACAATAGTCACATCCATGTGATCAGACTCCTATAACGAACACACTCGTGAAGTTTCATAAAGATCAATATATGTATGCAGACGTTATAACACATTTCCTGTTTCCTTTTTCTCGCCATAAATTCGTTGCCTCGCCACGGCCAAACCGTTCGAGATATCAAAAATCCCCTGGCAATTTTTAATCATCAGTGTCTTGACTTCATGCTGACCGAGTTTGGTGGCGATCGGATTAATCGTCTAGGAGGAGTATATCAAATTCCAGAGCATGCGTTTTTCAAACAACCCTTAATAGCTGACTTCCTGTTGGCGTGGCGATTAACTTAGAGCGCGAAAGTTGTTCGGCCCGATGAGGTCTATATGTGTACCGAGTTTCATACTAATACGTGCAAGCATGTTTAATATATGGACCAAATTTTCAGACTTTTTTCAAGGGGGCGCTGTCGAGCCCCCCTGCCACGCCCGGGTACCAGCCTCTCCGGCGTCCTAATGGCCGCGGATTCCAATGTGTGTGCCAATTTTCAAGAGTTTTTGAGCATGTTAAGGCCCCCAAAAAGCCCCGGAAGACGGAAAAAAAAAAAAAAATAAATAAAAAAATAATAATAATAATAAATATAGCTGCGAGCAGCGATGGCGGGCCCAAGCCCGGTGGCACCGCCACCCCGGTGGCTTCAGGGCAACTGTGCACAGCGGGCAATAGGCACTTAAAACGGTTAAACATCAAAGGACTATGTCAAATTCACTCCACATTTACTGCACTACAAGGTGCCGTTATAGAGCCCCTCCTCCCTGCCCATTTTCAAAGGATTACATGTGCCAAGTTTTAACATTATTCTGATGAATTTTGAAGCAAATCAGGTAAAAATAAGAGGGTGATCTCAATGTATGCTGAAAGTGACACATTTTCTGCTTCCAGTTGGTGGCGCTATGACTTTGAATCACAATAGTCAAATCCATGTGATCAGCCTTGTACAACGAAGACTAAGCCAAAGTTTCATCAAAATCAATTAATGTATGCAGAAGTTATAACACTTTGTTTCCCTTTTCTTGCCATAAATTCGTTGCCTCGCCACGGCCAAACCGTTTGAGATATCCAAAATCCGTTTGCAATTAAACAACTTCAATGTGTTAGCAACAAGTTAAAAAAGCTTGGTGTAAATTGGATAAACCCTGTAGGAGTAGTAGTATAAAATTCATAGCCTGTTTTTTCAAATAATTAACATTCAAACCAAAATAGCTGACTTCCTGTTGGTCGGAGCTAATGAATGTAAATTAGAAAATTGTCCGGCTTGATGAGAATAATATGTGTACCGAGTTTGGTGACTGTAGGAAAAACTAACCCCCCCCACTTTTGTCAAAAGGTGGCGCTACTGAGCCCCTCCACCACGCCCATTTCTATGGCTTTGTCCATGTCTACTGGTTGACAATATTGATGTGTGTGTCGAGTTTCATGCAATTTGAAGCATGTTAAGAGCCTCAAAAACACTCAAGAATATTATTACAGTTTGACCTGTTGCCATGGCAACAATATTTCAAATATCAAAAATCCTGTCATAGGTCTACATCTGCTGTGTATTGACATTACACTGATGAAGTTTGAAGCAAATCAGGTAAAAATAAGAGGGTGATCTCAAAGCATTTTAAAAGTGATACACTTCTTGCTGCCATTTGGTGGCGCTATAACTTTGACTCACAATAGTTACATCCATGTGATCAGACTACTACAACCAACACACTCCTGAAGTTTCATAAACATCAATCAATGTATGCAGAAGTTATAACACATTTCCTGTTTCCCTTTTCTCGCCATAAATTCGTTGCCTCGCCACGCCCAAAC